>NC_056725.1:1641387007-1641577007 GCF_019279795.1 Protopterus annectens | reverse complement strand
TGCAGTCATCCATTCTCCAGTTGGATTAGCGGTGTATCCACACTACTACACATTGGCCACTCCTTACTACTGTAGACCCATCCCATCGGTTGACTCACTCAACGTATCCTGAGAACTCCCAAACTTTTAGTCCACATACATTAGTGACATGAGCGACCAAAAGGACAATATTCTCAATTTTTGGGTTGTCCCACATGGGACACGCATGTCTTTATGTCAAGATTAGACTCTATACTTCATTACATCCTTAGTCCTGTTAACATGACACTATAATAAATTAATAAATATGACTATGTGGTAATGCACATGTTACACATGAGAGCCTAATTATGTACGTGTTTGGCGTATTTCTTTTACAAATAGACCAGTTTAGTAAATGGCGTTGCCGTAGCAGGCAGATCACAGGAATGATTCCATGTGTGGGAAAATCCTCACATTTGATTTTTTTCAGCATAGCACTGACTTCGGACAATGTACACACTTCTGCGTTTTAGCAGTTTCATCCCCTCCCTCTTATTCACAACCTATTATTCTATCTACTGTCGAGGTTTGTAAGGGCACATTCATGTTATTTATGTTTGCAAATGGAATGAATGTGTTACAGGGAATGTACTTCTACATATTGATGTCTGCATGTGTGCATGCATATATACTTATAACAAACTCGCTGACCTCCATGGGGCGGTCCAGTTAGAACCAGCCCATCCAACCCTGGCACGCCTGGCTCCATAATTTCATACCCATAGTTCCTCCACCCCACCCGAGTTCAACATACATGCATACCATCCATTGTCCAGTTGTTATCGCAGCCATGACACACCTCCACACATTGCCTTCTCCTGAGCGTTAGGGGCCTTACACGTATGTTTCCAAACCCATGTATTCTTAGGCTCTCCCACCATTTATTATATATATATATATATATATATATATACCTGCCCTTGCTTGTGTAATGGTCGGATTGCCAAATAGCCTATCAATTTTTGAGTAGTCCCACCAGTGACTACCCCCTGTGTGTAAAATAGACTTAGCAGATCAACAATGTTACTCCCACTGGTAATATCCTGCCTGTGGTGTGAGTAGCAGTGCTTTGCTCACTCCTGCCCAGCTTGATATGACATACGCTGACAGTGCTATATAATACTGGGGATGCTGTTGATTCCCTTCTCGTTCCTTTTGTATTCATTATTGTTACGTTGTTCATTCTTCATATATATAGATATGTATATATGTATGTATATATATATATATATATATATATATATGTATATATATATATATATTGCCCAAAAAATTTCTAGGCCAATATAAATGAGCTACTACAGCCTAGTAAACCTACCACACCCAACCCACAAGGCTCTGACACAATGAACCACAACCAAATTGCCAACAACTTTAACTCCTTCTTTACAAACACAATTCATATTCTAGCTAGTTAAATCTCTACAAATGACACAGTTATATCTAAATATGACTTAAAGCCACCTCCCCCTTTTCTCTTCCAACCTGTCCCCACAACCTACATACTCTCCCTTATCAAAAAACTCAAACCTTGTACCCCCTCTGCTGACTTATTACCCGCAGAATACTTGCAATTAGCAGACAGTTCCATAGCCTACCCAATTTCCAAACTCATAAACAGAACCATCGCAGAGGGATATGTCCCAAAACTCTGGAAAATATCTCACATCATCTCACTTCACAAGGGTGGAAATTCTACTGAATTTTCAAACTACTGACCTATAGCCCTGCTCTCTCCCTTATCAAAAATCATGGAAAGATGTATACACAAGCAACTGCTGAACCATCTTCTCAAATACAACTTACTTTCTAATACCCAGCATGGCTTCAGACCTTCCCATAGTACCACCACCGCCCTCCTCTCCTTTACAGACACCATCAACAAAAATCGTAACCACAACACACTTTCCTCAGCTCTCTTCCTAGACCTCTCAAAAGCTTTTGACATGGTTAACCACCAAATACTCATAAATATCCTCCAATCTATGTCATTAGAAACCCAACCCATAAACTGGTTCAAATCCTACTTAAATGACAGACACCAAGCAGTTCTCTGGAAAACCTCCCTATCTTCACTGCTTCCTGTTACCATTGGTGTTCCCCAAGGGTCTATATTAGGACCCCTTCTCTTTTCTTTGTTTATCAACGACCTCCACCACATAGTTCCACAAGCTACATGCATTCAATACGCAGATGATTCCACACTCATTTGCTCAGCCACAACAGTACCTAATCTTCACTCCCTTACACAACACATATTTCACTCCGTTGAAGAATGGTTTTCTCAACGCTGTCTCCTACTTAACCCCAAAAAAAACTAAACTCCTCCTCTTTACACCCTCCAGTAAATCTCCTCATATAGACTTTACAATATCTTCTAAAAATGGCACACCTATATCTCAAGACCTCACAACTAAACTACTAGGAATTACCATAGATAACAACCTTAACTTTGATACACATATAAACAACACCTTGAAAAATACTAACAAAAAAATAGGCTCTCTACCGAATCAAACCTTTCCTCACTCCTGACTCTAGAATTACTATTGCTCAAACCCACCTTATCTCTCCCCTCCTCTATGCCTCCCCCATATTAACAAACCTATCTAAAAAAATCTTCTTAAATTAGAGCACTCTTACCACAATATAGCAAGATTTGCTACAGGCAACCCATTCAAAACCCACCATTGTATCAATCTAAAACTGCTAGGCTGGCTTGAATTTCAGAACCAGCTTAAAATCAATCAATTAACCATTGCCCATCAAATTCTCCATCAACCTGACAAAACACCTATACTATCTACCCTTATCCACCCCTACCATAACCTAAAATCCCTAAGATCTGCACACAAACTTCTTGTAAATATTGACAAATCAAACAACAAAGCTGGTGATTCCCTCTTTTCCAACACTGTTGGAAAACATTGGAATCTGCTCCCCTCTGAACTTACCACTATTCCCTCAAAATCTCTCTTCAAAAAGAAAATTAAACTCCACCTCAAATCTCAATGGATGTGCCCCTGCACTAATCCTGACTAAAAAAAAAAAATATTTTTATATTAATCTTTTATATTGTTAACTGCATAACCTTGCTTGTAAATTTTTTTTCTCTTTTTTTTGGCTCACTTTTGTATGTACTCTTTGCAAATTGTTTTCCCTTACTTTCTTGTAATATAGTAAATGTATTTCTTAAACTCTGTAGCTTAACTCCTCGGGCCTCTACTGAAAATGGACATGTATCCAGCTAGACTAGCCCGGTCAACAAATGTAAAATAAATAAAAAAAAATATATATATATATATATATATATATATATATATATATATATATATATATATATATATATATATATATATATATACATATATATATATATATATATATATATATATATATATATATATATATATATATATATATATATATATATATATATACATATATATATATATATATATATATATATAGATATATATATGTGTGTGTATATATATATATATATTATATATCTGTACATACTTATATACATTTCCTATGTTGGGCACTGCTTAGACCCATGCAAGCACACTCAGACTTGCGTACTGGTACTTATATATGTTTCCTGCTGCTTATTTATGATTACACCTGCTTACTAGTGCCTTATTCATTATTACAGTGCCACTTTGATTGAATGACATTTAAGTTAAATATCTCATGCGATACTCTTATGTCAGTTTTACAGCAAAACAACATTCATTCCACATGTAAAATGATATGTGCTATTGCTGGTCTCAAAGCATGAATGCCTGTTCATAGATTTAGATTCATAGATTATTACTAGGCTAGCTGTTTTCACAGACCATTTTTAAGCCTAGCCAATTACCTTCTGTGAGAATCAAACCCTGCACCTTGTGCTTCTAAGGTAAAGACCTTAACCATTACACCACCCTCCCACCATTGTTAGGCAGATGCTCTAGACATGACACTATTGATTTTTACGTTGATTCCACATGTTTTTCTCTATTTGAACGAATTTTATGTGTAAGCTATGCTCGGCGGAGGGCAGCAACAAGCAAACACGCTGCACTTTACTTACACCTTCGATATTGCAGCAATTCAAATGTGTAATAAGGACACGGAGAATCTTATTGTGAAAGTTCTAGGGACAGGGCTCAACATTCCAGTACGTACTTGTGCGTTTACTACTTCGATTTTATTTCACTGTTCATGGACACTCTTGTATGCTTAGCATACATTTCGGTATCCACGGACACTGAATTACTGACTTACTATTAGAGGCAGGCTCTACTAGTAGGCATAGTAGGTTATTCAAATTTTGGGGCATGTTTACGCCTCCGTAGATCACTTCTGCATGCCCCCTGCACTCGCACATGTTTCCTGTGCACGTCGAGGTTGCGGTGGCGCGCCCTCATACATATTCATATGGCGCTGCTGCACCATCTGTAGTGAGGACGCTCGGTGCAAGGCTAAAACTGTCCTTTTGCTGAGCTTCTTGAATCCTGGGGTATGTAGCAGAACTACAACTTATGAAATGAAGCTATCAAAATGAAAAATAGGTTTCTGCAAAGGGGTTATAGACCAAGAGATATTATTGAAACCTATACATTAGCAGCGAATAATCCAAGTCAGAAATTATTAGTATCTTCCAATAATCATTTGAAATTGATCCAGGGTCAAAACACACCGAGATTTATAACTACATTTGGCAACAACAGTTTTGAAATATGTGAGATTATTAATAAACATTGGCACATTTTAAAAAGTGATCCATTTTTTGAGTATATGCTAGATGATTTCTGTCACTTTGGTTTTAGAAGGGCTTGAACTATTGGGGAACATCTTTCCTCCTGTAAGAAAAGAAAACTTTTTAATACCAATAAGTTTAATGTTAATAAGCTTTCAGGATGCACACATTGTGGAAAATGTGTTTATTGCAAAGTTATTTCTAAAACAATCTTTTGCTTCTACTAACACATCGAAGGTGTTTAAGATCAAATGGTTGATAACTTGCAATACAGACTGGGTTGTTTATATGGCAGTATACCAGTGTGGTGCATGCTATGTGAGTCAGACATTCTGTCCTTTTAATCATAGACTTGATATTTACCTAAGTGACACTGATTGTAAAAGAACGAGAAGTGCTCTATATAAACATTATTTGGAGCATACTTCTGAACATTTTATTTTTGAGGGATTGGATGTAATAGTGGGTCATAATTTGTCTAAATTAAGTAAAAATAATTTACTTGGTAGGAAGCAAAACCTTTGGATGATAAATTTAGGTGCCATGTATAAGCCTGGCCTTAATGAATTTTGATAAATGAAGTTTTGTTGAAAGTGCTAATTATTCTATATGCATGTATTTTATATATTTTAAAGAGGCTTTAATGAGCATGTATGGGGGTTTAAGGTTGTCAAATGCATTGTTTGATTTTTTTTAAATATATGGAGTGGTCACTTTAAGTGGCTATTTAAGCTTGTTTTTTGGAGCATGTGTGTTACTGAACTGATGATGCTAGTAAGCAAAACCCATATGTTGTTTTCTGTGCTGTTGCTCTATTTTGCCATTACAGTTGGCATAGTTGCATTTAATATACCAATACAGATTTTATGATTGTTATCCAGCTGGACATAGTACAGTTTTTGACATTGCTCAATATTCAGCTGATAGGATTTGAGTGCTGATTCTTTTCTCTCTCTCTCTCTCTCTCTCTATATATATATATATATATATATATATATATATATATTGATAGACAGATATTTTATATATATATATATATATATATATATATATATATATATATATATAGATAGATAGATATGTATATAAATTTTATATATATATATATATATATATATATATATATATATATATATATAGATATAGATATAAACATATAAATATATATATATATATATATATATATATATATATATATATATATATATATATATATATATATCTTTGTGAGTCTACTTCACTGCATTCAATTGAACGATTCCAACAGCAACAAGACAAACAACTGAAAAAAGCTTGCCAATCAGCTCACCATGATTCCAGGCAAAGGAATAATCCAATAAGGGAAGCAATGCTGGATACCACTAAAAAAACGATTTATTTAAGCCACAACTCTATACAACTTTCCCTCGGCGCTTCTACACCAACTTCATCAGAAGTTTAAAATCTTGCGCCACTGACGTGACAAACTTTAATATACTTGGAAACAAATACGTGATCAACACGCCCTCCTACATCAAATTCTAAAAGATTATTCACCCTGAATGAAGTTTAATACATTGAAATGTATCATATCCCTATCTCTAGTAAAACAACTGTTGCAATATATTAAAATTGACACTATTACACATTATGAAGCCTATAATGTCATAGCCAACAGTCACAACATGTTGGCGGCTAAAATTCGTTAATTGAACTACTAGGTCTTAAAATAAAAAATAAGAAATAACCTCATCACAATCATATAAAACAATAATTCAATTACACATATTAAATAAACTCTACAAATTATATCATTTCACATATATAATATATGTACACCAAGTTACATACCCACATGCATAAATAAAAATAAAAATTAAAATTAATAATTAAATATAAATGTTACCCTCATAATAATTGTCATAATAAAGTATCCCAATCGTGTCTTACCTATCCAAACTTCTCAATTTTAAGACACTATTGATGGAGAGCATACTATTTAGACCAGGGAAATTATATGCTTCTAATTTTAACTGCCACATCAACTCCTTAAATTCCAACTTCAGAGATTCAGGACCTCCCCTATTGTCCAAAGTTAATTGGTTTATGACCATAAAGATAAACTCATGGTCAGGATTCTCCTTGATGTGCTTGGGCAAAGCATTTTCCATCTTTTCTTTCTTGATGGCATGTAAGTGTTTGTATAGGTGTTCTTGTAGCCTCCGGTCCGTTTTGCCTATATAAAATACAGGACACAATGAACAAATGGCCAAATAAACCACATGCCTACTTGAACTGTTGAATCTCTCCTTAATATGGTATTTGGTATCCCTAATCAAAAAATAGGTACCTGATTTGACAAACCGGCCAGACTTGCACATATTGCATTTGAACATGCCTGATCTAGATGTAAGACTCTTAGCTTTCATTTCCAAAATGTTCTTAATATTAGGCCCTCTCCTGAAAGTCACTTTAGGATAAGAACCTAACTTGGAAAGGCCTAAATTATCTGAAAGTGGTAAACACCAATTCTTTTTAATGATTGAAACTGTTTCTCTGGCATCCATATTGAAAGTAGTAATAAAACTACAAGAATAAATGCTACTTGTATGAATAGCCTGGGAGGATGAAGTGGACTCTACCAAGGGATAACTCAAAATAGGGAGAAATAAGCCATTTTCCCTCTTAGTGCATACCTCATTGCACAATTCAACATTGAGGCTCTCCGGGTAGCCTCTATTAGAGAAAAGGTTTAAAATAAAATGCCACTCCTCCTGGAAGTCACAATACCTCGACACCATTCTGGTCACTCTAACCAGCTGGCCTTTAACAATCGACTTCTTTTGATGGAGCGGATGGTCACTATTGAAGTGTAAATAGGAGTTAGAGAAAGTTGACTTCCGATGTATTTTGGCTAGAAAGCAACCCTGCACAGTATCCTTGAATAATTCCACATCCAAATATGCAATCCTTTCCTTTGAAAAATTTGAAGTAAATTTCAAGAATTCGGTTGAAGTGTTGAAGCTTTCAACTAGAAAGTCTGCCACAGCTTGGTCCCCTTTTAAGATGATAAAAATATCATCTAAAAATCGATTATATAATAAAGCTTTTTCTTGGATTATAACATTAGGAAACACAAATTCCTTCTCCCAGTGAGCCAGCACCAGATTTGTCACACTGGCCCCACAGGGAGACCCCATAGGTACTCCTATCAGTTGGAATCATCGATTGTTAAATGAAAAAAAATTGCATGTTAGAATGATATCCAAGAGTTCTCTGACCATCAAAATCTCATGAGTTGGTGCTTGTTTCATGGTCATAATTACTTGGATCCATTCCACTGCCACAGCATGAGGAATGGATGAATATAAGTCAATAACATCGATGGTTAAAAAGTGGCTATCTGTACTGAATGGAATTGTACCAGCCTTAGCCAAAAATGGCCATGAATCCTTTGAAGTATGCGGTTCACTGGATACATATTTCTTAAGAATTGTGTCCACTACCTTGGCCGCTGCATATGTTATGCTGCCTTTTGCTCTGACCAATTGACGCATGGGGGGGGGGTCCTGAATATTTTTATGAATCTTTGGATTACCAAAGAAGACTGGTATTTTTGGGTTAAGGGTAGAAATGAAGTTAAAAATGTCCAGATCAATAACCCCACTAATGAACATGTCATCAAAATAGGAACGGACTCGAGCCATGTTTACGTTTAGCTCATTTCTAGATACCTCTCGGTATGTATCAGAGGCCAAGATGACTGATATCCTATTGTTGTAATCCTCTGTCTCCATTGCCACCAAGCCACCCCCTTTATCTGGCTGCATAAATCTGACTGAAGAGTTACATAGAAAATCCAGCAATGACTTCTCCTCCTTGGTAATATTGTAATGGGCAGAACATTTAGAATTAAGTAAAAAAATGACTGTCCAGATCACACATTTGTTCAAAAATGCCCAAGAAGGTGAGTAAAGGGGGGTTGTATGTACTAGGTATATAAAAAGACATTCATGGTTGACTGATCCCCTAACAAAAGATGAAAATTTAGCTTTCTCACAAAAAGCTTCAAATCTAATATGGTTTTGGCCACACAGGCTCTCCGAGTTGGTACAAAAGAAAAACCCATGGCCAATAAGTCAACCAATGGCTGTGGGAAAACAAAGTTAGAATAGTTAAAATTTTTGAAGTCCATCCCTGTATTAAATATTATATCATATGAGGGGTAATCTGCAGATGTATGTTCATTCCTATTTTAAATTAATTCCTCCTGGTCTTGTACCTGTTCCTGTTCTTCCGATTCGATGACTGCTGTGGTGACGAGGCTTGATCCTGAAAATTTACCCTTTCAGTTTCAGATGATGAATTAAGTGGCTTGGATTGTAAAGCTAAACAATCACTCCTCCTGATCGAATTTTCATGGTCTGATCTGCCAGGAGGTACTTCAAAGGCCGCATCCTGGTCCTGATTTGATGACATGGGTTCTTGGGTTTCACTCAAAACTCCAGGAACTCGTGGACTAAACCCCTTATAATTACCTTGAGATTTAGATGGCTTAGCATAAGCCACCCCATCCTTATAGGCTTTGATGTCTCTTTGGAGTTTTTTAATTTTAGTAGAAGTAATTTTGGATATGTGTTGGTCGATACTGGTATAGATCCGTTCATAATCATATTTATATCTCAAAAAATTAATGTCCTGCTTAATCGCCTCATCCAAGACAGTAAGCTCTTCTGTCAAGTTTTTAACTGCTTCAAATCCAAACACCAAAGGCCAGCAGAGAAAGTACAAAAGACACTTGTAAGTTGAGTGAACTAAAAGTTTTGTTTCACTGAAGAAGGCTGGGTAGCTGAAACCGGTCTGAATAAAGGAAACTTTTAGTTCACTCAACTTACAAGTGCCTTTTGTACTTTCTATGCTGGCCTTTGGTGTTTGGATTACTTCACACATCTGTCTGTTTTTTGCATCATTATAACTTTGCACATTTAAAACATGCATAGTCACACTTCCAGTCACTTAGTATTATGACAGTAAGATAATCCTACATTTTTTTTTTTTGCCTTTAGGTACTGCATAAAACAGTGGCCACCTAGTACAGCTATGATAACTTTAAGTTCATCTCTATAAAGCAGTACTCTGACTTTAGGTAGCCTAACTCATATGTGATGCTTGGAAAATGCTGACTCAAACCTTTTAACTGTCCACATTTTTAAAGAATGTCCATACTTTTGCCTTGTATGTTTGGTCCATAAAAAAATCTAGTTTTCTGGCAAATCACTGCAGATTGACATCATCATATAATGACAGACATTTGAGTTCCAAACTTCATGTTCATCAGAAAATGCATGCTAATGAAAAAACTGTTATTCTAACTACATTCTGAGTTTTTAAGAGCAATAATTAAAACCTATCATTAATTTTGGAATATTCTCCCAGACTATTTATGGCTTTGTCTACATTACTTGCATTAAGACTTTTTACAGGCAGACTAACCCTGTATCACCAACTCACTCACACACAGAGGCACAGATGCATACATGCACACATGAACACATGCACACATGTGCTTGAGAATATGTTTTTTTTAATACTTATCTAACTATGTTCTTTTTTCTCTGATTAGTGGATATGATTCAATTTAATAAGGAAATACATACATTTTAAAAAATAAGTAGGGTCAGTATTTGTGACCCTAATGTGCCTGATTCCAGTCGTTAAAAGCTGAGAAATATGCATATAGAAATGTATTCTCTATCCAGCTAAACAGTTCCAGTGTGCTGGGCATGTTTTTTAAATGCTACAGCATGGGAACCAAAGAATGCCAAAGAATCTGGAGAACAGTTTCATGAGATGAACAGCTACCCCCTCAGATGAATAGTTAGTTCTGTGATGACAACAGGTGAGTGTTCAGCTCACTATGTGTGCAGTGGAAAGTGTTGCATTTGCAGTATTGTGGAGAATTACAGAAAAATAATTCTTTATATGTTTTTTTTTCTTTTTTGTTTGTTTGTTGGATGGCCCCATGCACAGCACACAAAATTCTTGGATATGCTTGGGTAGAATCTTGTTGCAAGAGTGGACACACTTTTTAGAGAAACTGTTTATCCAGTAGATCCAACATTTGAAACAGCTACTACAGTGACCACATAACAACAACAATAGTAAGCAAAAATGTCTGCACTATATTCAGTAAAGGAGCCACACCACTGCAGCTAAACTTTAACCACCTAACTGAGAAGAAAGGAGAGGAACTACTAGAAAAAAGAAAAGTGGCAGCCAAACCCAAAGCTCATTCAAGACAGTATATTTGCAATGTCTAAAGCGTTGTTCAAAAATACTTACTCTTATGAGTACTTGTGTGAAAGCAGCCTAATTTATGCTGCAGACCTTTGTCAGATATTTGTAATATCTAAATTGTGGTCCTCCTTTGTTGATGTTTTTCTCAGGAGCTTTCTACTATTAGACAAATACTGACAAAACAATGCATTTGTATAAGCATTTGAAGAGCATGTCTCATAGCTAGGGTAGCAAACAAGATCTGAAAATGAGAGGATACAGGTTCAATCTATAAATCCAGAAGGAGCTTGTGCATTCTGGATCAGCTTCTGGTTGCCTGGCTGGATCTGCCTTATGGTGAATCCCATCATTATAAACACCTACTTTTACATTTAATAAACTGCTTACCCTTTTAAATAATGGCATATTTTTATTGTGAGCTTCTTTGATGCCTCTGTTTTTGTTATGCCATATGGCTGGGCATGGGCATGACATCTTAATTTGCTGATCTTATGTGGCACATGCATATGTCAATTCTTATAGAGTACATCAGAGACAATGCAGTTTGTAAAACATTTTCCCCCATTAGACTCTCAAGAGTATTTTGGCATCCTGCTGATTACATGTGGATGTTTGCAAACTTGTCATCCCACTGGTAAGTTTAAATGTTTAACATTTTATGGGATGGTTATGTTTATATTTGGGGATGGTGTAAGTATGTCTGCCATCATATTTTGAATTTTTTTCATTTTCCAGTTACTGGAGCGAAGAATATGGTGGCCATAGCATTTGTTTTTCTTATTACAGGTGTACTGACTATCCGGACTTGTTGTTGTGGATAATGTTGATGAGGCACAGACTCCCTCTCTGGCATGCTGTTTTCACTGATTTTATTGCATAGTACAAATAGTGCCTGATATTGTTTAATACTTATATGATATTTCAGCAATATTCAAAAGATTCTTCTATGAGGGTGCATAGCAAGCCCAGCAAAATGGTTGTTTAGTGTAGGAGCTCAAAGTGGTGCCAGTAAAATGAAAAATTAAGTAAATTCCAAAAGAGAAATAAGACCTAAAATGTGAAAATCAGGAAGAAAAAGAGAGTAAATATGTCAAGGGAAGTTTAAAATGGGTGCTCCCTTGTATTATTCAAGAGGATCAATACAGCTTCATTAAAAGAAGGAGGACAGAGAATAACTTGGAAATCATAATAGAATTCATGCAGTGGGAGGAGGGGGTGGAACAATGAAACCCTTGTTCTGTGTGATCTACAGAAAACATAAAGCTTGGTGAGATGAGGATTTCTGTCCAAAGTAGTAAAAGAAAGACGAGTGGGAGAATAGACTTATGATACTGGTAAAGACAATATATAGTAATGCAGGACTAGAATTAATGATTAAGGGTGAATTACATGGATAGTTAAAGCAGTAAAAGGCACAAGACGACGATGTCATCTGACTGCAGGGCTGATCATTGTAGTTATTAAAAAATAACCAGAACAGTGGGAGAGGAGCTAAAGAGGATGGAGAGTAAGGCAATCAGAAGGTTTTACTCAATGCATGCAACTGCACACAGGTTCCACTAGCTTTACCGGGCTTCCATGGATTCAAGGAAAGTTCAGACATGAACTACAACAATAAAAGCAGTGTGTTCGTGAGGTTGAACAAAGGAATGGGTAAAGGAGGGATAGCAGAGATACAAGAGGTAGAATATCCTAATTACTTGGGGTTAAGGACATCATTGCAGATGATACAACTAATGTCAAACCAAAGGAGCTGAGGTAGCAAGTATACAAGGTACTGAAGAAAATGGCAGATAAATATACATAACTACCGGATAACAAACATGACAAAGCTAAAAGCATGCCCACTGATAGTCTACAAAATTAGCTGCATATCAATAGAGCCAAACAGGAAAGAATTACCAAGACTCCAGGAACTGTAAGAAAAGTAAGCAAATTGAAAGAGAAAGAAGAAGGTCAACCAGGAATAGACTCTAATTAGGGGAATGGAAGATGCTACATATCCCCAGATATATACTGACATTCAGCTACCATGGAGAGAAATCACAGGGGAAAAAAGCAAAGGCACAGTAGGTTGAGATATATGCAACAAAGGGAAAGGTGATGGGAAGGTGAGGGAATGTGGAATGGGAAGAAAGCGGTGGGGACTATGATAAAAAAAAACAAGGTATGGGAATGGAAAATAAGAAAGAAAGGAAGAAAATGTTTGGCTAGAACTTGGGAGAAAATAAGAAAGCCATCTGATGAGTTTAACTGTGGGCAGACATAGAATATTCAGGACAATGGAAACAGACACTAAGTTGTCTATTAAAAGCATTGGAAGAAAAAAATAAGTTAGCACTAAGGCACCTGAGAAATAAATAGAAGAAAGAAAAATGATGGGGGATGACAACAGATGAGGGACGGAGTAATAAAAGTGGGGAAAGAGGCTACAGCATCCTGCATCTTTTGTGCCTTACACCTGCAACACTGGTGAAAGAAGGGCTCAAATCAGAATATACAGATGATGCACAGCAAGATAAGCAGATCTGAAGCATGTGGTCCTGATAGTGATAAGAACAATGGCCAGAATAACAGTGATGCTAGAACATTATGGGTGGGAAAGCAGAGAGAGGAGAAGGGAGACAAGGTTCAGTCGGAAGGGGGAGGGTGGTCAGCAGATGTGAAAGAAGGATAATGAAGCACCCAGCTGCCTCTAAAGACAATGCTACACCATGCATGAAAAATACACACGTATACAATAAATGGGCACAGAAAAAAATCCACTTGTAATCAATATTGTTAGATTAATTTTACTGAAAGTGCAGTTGTCAAACATAGACCCCGGGATTCATGAAGCTTGCACCAGGCGCAGGAGTAGCGTTGGCGATCTAATGCCAAATATGGCCACTGAGCAATTCAGGTATGAGTTGTTTCCACATGCACTACCAGAGTATGCCAGAGCTACACAGCTCCCAGGGCATGTATGCTAATTACCCCATGCACAGCAGTGTAGCATGCAAATGAAGGTATATAGCGATTCATGAAGTGGTGCAGACGTAGCATAAGCATGAAGAAATGTAAACCAAAAAAAACGGTTTACATTTTTTCAAACACAAAATTGGAGCCATCAAAGTGGACCAAACTTACGTATTATAATGTTAATATATGCCAATGGCTAAATGTATAGCCAATGGCATAAAAAAAATATGCACAACACATAAAAAATAACATCTAATATCATGGCCACACTAACGCAAAGTAAATTCACAGTGCATCGGTGCACAAACGGGATCACAATGAAAATATATTTAGATGTCATAAAACTGCAATGTAATATAATTCATGACTTCCCTATAAAAGCCAATGGCATGCATGCTACACCACAACCATGGTGCAAGGGTTGCTAAGGGTCTGTGACAGTGTTCTGCATGGCAACTAGGAATTAGTAGTCAATGCCATGCAAATGAGTCAAGTAATACTGAATCACAAACTCCCCACTGGCGTAAGGATGTACCACACAGCATAGCGGTACAACACCAAGGTGTGGCCTGGAGGTAAACATGACATCAAGAGAGGGGTGCGCCACCGTAGTTGTAAGCACATTGGAGAATTGCTAACCTGGGTTGCCTGTTGCTAAGCAAAGCCACAGGATAGGGGTGTGGAAGTAGCCATAGCTTTGCTTAGTTGAGAGCACACAAGGTAACCGAAAGTACATGTGAATGTGGATGAAACCACGCTCGAAACCCGGTAAACGGCTGTGCACAGCGTACACCACAGCTGAAACAGGAAGGATACAGGAAGACAATAAGGAAATGTTGCATCATAGTAATTGGAGTACAAATGAGTAATTAACACCTAGGAACTCACAGTGAGCCACTGAAAACAGCTGACAAGGCTGCTAGCAGCTACCTGCAGAACAGGAAAGGGGAGGTTCCATACTGCAAAGAAAAGAGAACTGTCACAGCAGAACAAAGCAAACTTGCAGTAGATCAGCTACATAACACATTTCGCAACACAATCCTGAGTTGGGAAAGTACAAAACAAGAAAGCAGGCAGCTGGATGCATGCCTGACAATGGGAGGGGAATCGGGTTGAAAAGTGAAGTAAAGGGCAATAGATGAATCATGGCAGCCAAGCGTGAGTGAACACCAAAGGCCCCACAATAGCAGTACCTGCTGTAAAACCCATAATTAAGATACCCTGTAGCTGGAATTGCACATACACACCCAATTACACAAGCATCATCCATTGCACAATAGTATAAGGTATGAAAGCCCCCCCCACACACACACACACACACACACACACACACACACACACACACACACACACACACTTGTGTATTCACAGACACTCTGCACCATTGGTGTATACAGATGGGGAACTTTTAATATGTACATGTTAGGGGCTGCCATAGCTTTGATTCACCAGCATGTGTGGTAGACTGATGGTGGTGTGGAGGATGATGCTGACAACCATCTCAGGCACCGGAGGAGGAGAAGAGTGTTCAGACCCCAGGTAACCTACCAGGGGCTATATAATCGGGAGATAGTAGAGCATTAAAGGGTGGACAGGGACACCATACAGCAACTAGTTGGGCTCTGCCGGCCATGCCTCAGAGCCAGAAATAACAGAGGGGAAACCATCCCAGTGGACATGAAGGTATGTGTAAGCTTGAGAATACTAGCCACAGGTACCTTTCAAAGGCCAACTGGAGATATCATGGGGATCTCGCAGGCATCAGCATCCAGGGTACTGCACCAGTTCCTGGATGCCGTGTTACCACATGCCAATGAGCACATATACTTCCCCTGAACACAGGAGGAGTTGGCCAGCAATATGCATCTCTTCCACCATGTGGCAGGAACCCAGAGGTACTGGGTGCAATAGACTGCATGCACATACACATCAAGATACCACCCGATGAGCAGGGTAGGCGCTACATAAACCACAAGGGATACCCTATCCATCAACTGCCAGTTAGTGTGCAATGCCCAGGGCATTATCATGGATGTGTGTGCTTGCCGCCCTGGAAGCTATCACGACTCCCACATCTGGCATGCCTCACAGCTGTACCGGGTATTTGCCAGGGGGAACATTCCATGTGGCCACTTGGTGGGGGATGCAGGCTATGCATTGGAAATGTGGAGGATGACTCCCATCAGAAATGCACACACAGCCATGCAAAAACGCCATAATGAGGCACACACAGAAACCAGAATCATCATAGAGCACATGTTTGGGATGCTGAAATCATGGTTCTGTTGCTTGGACATATCTGGTGGAGCCTTGCAGTACTCTCCAGGCATGTATGCCCACATTTTCATAGTATGTGCCATGCTACACAATATGATCCTGTGGAAACATCTGCAGCAGGGACAGAATGGTGAAGGCCCTCACAGCCCACCACCATTGCCAATGGCCCCACAGGCACAGATGGACTCAGACCACGAACACCCTGTGCCAGCCCCAGTAGGCAGACAGAGGTGTGCCCAGTATGCCAATGCCTTGGCAAAGAGGGAATGTATAGCACACACACTGACAGTGTAGGCACTTATGGACTGACACCCTTCTCCACCTGCACACACAGCAAACATGGATGGCACACACACACACACACACACACACACACACACACACACACACACACACACATGACCACCTGTAAATTGTCATGGATAGGTGGTCTACTGTGTGCATCCTACATAGGCAGCCCTCAACTATTGTACACACAACTGAAACTGGCACAAGGTAAGTCAATACCTGAACAGTAAATTAAGCTATCAGCATGTGTCCATACTGTTATGTATAGGTTCATAGATACATAGGTAGGTACATGCTTAACTGCCCGAGGAAAGTCATAAGCATAGCCAAAAAGTGTCTGCTGTCGCCACCCCATTGATTAACTAACTGTCCCTCTGTGGAGCAGAGCCAATTGCAGGATCCTTGGGGTGTATCCACTGATCCCCACCCACTCTGCAAGGATTCCCTGGTGTGTTAGTGAGGGGTTTCGTATAATGTAACAGTACAGTTGTGTACATTTACCATAAATGTAGATGCTTGAGTGTATTCACTGTTGCAGTCATTACATTTGGGTAATCCTGCTGGCAGGTTGCCCTCAGTCGGCCTGAATTCCAAAGTCTTGGGTCCTGCATCGGTTGTTGTTGCCCCTTCCCTGATGTCAGGTCATCAGGGGTATAAAAGATGCAGCCAATGCCATTTTCCTCAGTTTTTCTTGCCCCAGATTTCAGGTGCCCCCAAAAGGGTAGGCTAGATATATATATATATATATATATATATATATATATATATATATATATATATATATATATATATATCTATATGGGTACATGTCAGTCGACCGACAAGTCGGAAGACCGACATTCACTCCACCGACACATGAAAACACGGACCGTTAACAGGTAAGACTTTTAAATTCGCTAATCATGCCTACCATGCATGCATAACACTGCCACACTTACTAAACCATGGTAGGCATGATTAGCAAATTTAAAAGTCTTACCTGTTAACTGTCCGTGTTTGCACTTTCGATGTTTTCATGTGTCGGTGGAGTGAATGTCGGTCTTCCGACTTGTCGGTCAACTGACATGTACCCATATATATATATATATATATATATATATATATATAAAACATACATGCACCAAAATAACTTTACCTTCATCTACAAGCAAATACACCATATAGGTTGTATAGATCAGAGAAGTAAAGATAAGTTCCAGCAGAAATAAGGGGGATAGCAGGTGGGTAACCTGGACTGCAACAGTAAATACATTCGAACATCTACATTTATGGTAACTGTACACAACTGCACTATGTTCTTCGTGTTTCACTGTTGCAGTCATTACATTTGGGTAGAGTCCCAAAGCTATGGTTGAAGGACTGGGGCTAAACAACATTAGGAGCGGCTCTGAGGCCCTGCAGAACTGCAGTGGCAAAGCCTGCTCTGGATTTAGAGTGAAGTGGCAGATTGTAATGTTTTGTAAAGGTGTGCACTGAACTCCAAGTAGCAGCCTCTAGAATGTCTTTGGTTGGTACTGCCCTGAGAAAGGCTGCAGAAGTGGCTGCACCTCTGGTTGAATGTGGCCTAATGCCCTTAGGCACTGGCTTGCCATGCTGAGAGTAGCAGAAATGAATGCAGTGACCTATCCACTTTGAAATAGTCTGCTTGGAGATAGCCTTTCCTTGTGATCCTGCAGAATATGCCACTAGTAATTGTTCTGTCTTTCTTAAAAACTTTAGTTTTGTCCATATAGAATCTAAGTTGTCTGTGTATGTCCAAAGAATGGAGAAGTTTCTCCCCCTTGTTCCGTGGATTTGGATAAAAAGTTGACAAATGAATAGGTTTGTTAAGAGCTACACTGGACACCACCTTAGGCATAAATGTAGGGTTTGTCCTCAGAGAGACCCTGTCTGGATAAAAAATGATAAAATGTTCCACAGCTGTGAGGGCCTGTAGCTCTGACACTCATCTTGCAAAAGTTATTGCCAGGAGCAGAGCTGTTTTCCAAGATAAAAACTTTATATCCGCAGTAGCAGCTGGCTCAGAAGGAGATAGGGTGAGTTTTTCCAAGACATAATTGAGGTCCCATGCAGGCATTGGTGATCTCCTTGGAGGCCTTAAATTTTTGGCTCTTCTGAGGTACTGCCTTAATAAAGGATGAGAAATGAGTGGTGGCTCTGCATTGTAATGAGCCAAAATGGCAGAGGCATGAATTTTAATTGATGAAAAAGATAGGCCTTTGTCTAGCATCTCAGTTAAGTATTACAAAATCTGAGGAATATTTGGTACAGCTGAGTCAGTTCCTTGAGCTTGGTTCCAAGCACAAAATCTTTTCCATTTTCCAGCATAGGATTTTCTAGTACTAGGCCTTCTGGCTTCCAAAATGACATCCATCACAGCTTTACTGAGAGGTGTGCTTTGTATGGCTACATTATCGCCATGCTGCCAGGTTTTTTGTCCTGAGTTGGCTGTGCAGAATCTGATTGTTTTGTTGAGACAGTAGATGAGGTATTTGAGGTAAGGTCCAGGCTGGGCATTAAGACAAGTTCCTTAAGATGGGATAACAGAACTGGCAGGGCCAGTCTGGGGCAATCAGAATCATTTTTGGTTTCTCCTGTCTCTCCTTTAGGAGTACCTTGGGGAGGAGAGGCAGTGGAGGAAAGGCATATACTGATAGGTTTTTCCAGTTGAAAGATAAGGCGTCCACTTTCCATGCTTGTCTGTGATAAGTCCTTTTGCAGAATCTTTTTAGTTGATAGTTGTGAGGGGGAGGCAAATAGATCTATGTCCGGGTGTCCCCATTTCTTTGTTATCATGCTGAAGACTTGTGGATCCAGGTGCCACTCATGGGGGTCCATGAGGTTTCTGCTTCGCTCGTCTGCCAGAGTATTGTCCTTTCCTGGCAGGAATTGTGCCTGCAGATGAACTTGGTAAGTCAATGCTGTGTCCCATAAAGCCATGGCTAGTCTGAAAAGGGGGTAAAAGTGCATGACCCCTGCTTGTTTATGTACCACATGACCATGGTATTGTCTGTCTTTATCAGTAGTTGTCCCGGACGAATTGGGTCCTTGAAGGCTGTCAGGGCATTTTGAACAGCTAGCATCTCTTTTTGACTGATATGTAGATGCATTTGATTTGTGGACCAGGTGCTCTGAATGCCTTTTCCTGCCATGTGGGCCCCCCAGGCATAATCTGATGCATCCGTTGTTAGGTTCTGCCTGGCTAAGGGTAGTGGAATAGCTGTCCCTTGTTTTGGTGACAAGCCTTTGCCCACCATCAAAACTCCTGTTGCAGGCAGGGAATGAGAGTAATCATTGTTTCAAGGCTGTGGCAATGTTGTGTCCAGACACTTTTTAGGTACCATTGATGTTTCCGCATATGCAGTCTTGCATATGGAATTAGTAGGATGCAGGATGCCATGAAGCCCAAAGCCTGCAGAATTTTTCTTGCAGATAACTGGGCATTTGTTGCCATTTCCTTGAAATAGGTAGTCAGTTGCCTTTGTTTGTCTGGCGTGAGATAAGCCATCTGGGCAGTTGTATTTAAGCTTGCACCCAGGAATATTATCTCTTGAGAGGGTACTAGTTTTGATTTCTTTTCATTGACTATGTACGCTAGGCATGTTAAAAGTCTTTTCACAAACACCAGATGCTGTAGTAGAATGTCCTTGTTCTCTGCTTGAATGAGGCAGTCTTCCAAGTAAGGATATATTTGTATTCCTCTTTGTCTGCAGAAAGCAATTACTGGTGCCAGGCACTTTGTGAAGACCCTGGGCACAGTAGATAAGCCAAAGGGCAGTGCAGATAATTGGTAATTCTTTGAACCAGACTTGAATCTGAGGTATCTTCTGCATGATTGTCTGATTGGGACATGCAGGTATGCCTCTTTTAGGTCTAAAGTGACGAGCCAAGCCTTTCTGCCCAGCATGGGCAGAAGCTGCTGCAAAACCAACATCTTGAATTTTGGTATATCCAGGAATGTGTTTAGAATAGACAGGTCCAGTATTGGTCTCCATGCTTTGTCCTTTCTGGGTACCAAGAACAGTCGAGTAAAATCCTTGTCCCTGCTCTTGCTGTGGCACTTGTTGAATAGCCCCCATGTCCATGAGGGATAAGACTTGTTTTTGAGCCTCTGCTCATTGATTTTTTGGCAGGTCTGGCCAACTGTTTGCCCTTGGCAGTGTATGGAAGTGAAACTTGTAGCCTTGTGACACTATGTCTAGAACCCATTTGTCCTGGGTTATAATGTGCCAGTTTGAGAAAAAAGTGCTATTTTTCCCCCTAAGGGTGCTGCCAGTAGATAAGTGCTTGGTGCAGGCAGGGGTAAGTCATTGGGACTGTTTCCTGCATGGTTGTGATTTGTCTTCTCCGCTTTTGGAGGTAGAAGCACCCCATTGCTTATTCCTATACGAACCTTGCAGCTGGGATCTGTCTCTAGGGTGTCTGGATCTGCCCCTTTGAGGTCTGTCTGACACTGGAAATGACCAGTTCTTTGTAGGCCAGAGTCTGCTAAAGCTAGGTGGCTGTACTTGTAAAAAACTTTGACCGTTTGCATAGATTTAGCTTTGTCCTCCATTTTCTTTAACACCTCTTCTGCCTTAACATCAAACAAGGTATCATGCTGTAAGGGTGCCTCTAATAACTTAACTTTGACATGATCAGGCAGATTTTGTTCCTTTAACCAAGCATGCCTCCTAATTACAGAACCCGTAACAGCGGCCCTGCAGGAGGCCTCCAGATAATCAATACCACATTGCAAAGTATGCTTTCCAACTTGTTCAGCTGCATGCAATAAATCCTGCATTTCTTTGTTTTCTGCACATTCAGAATTTACCAACATTTTCTGTTTATGCAGTGTCATGACATATTAATGATATTTGAGCATATGAAACTGGCAGTTTAAGGCCCTTATAGCCAAGGTAGCAGATGTGTAAATCTTTTTTCCCCATCTATCCAGTGCCGTAGAATCTCTGTCAGAGGGGGTAGGGTTTTTTGCAGTGGAAGCCTTAACCCCTTTGGGACCCTGAGAAATAGTCCTCATAGATTCTGAAAAATCTTGGCTCTCCCAGTGGAAATGCTCCCTCATGGTATGCAAGGTTTCCCCAAAGGAATAGTCCTCAGAAGGAGAAGCTGAAGGAATAGACTCTTCAGCATCAGAATCCTCATGGGGGGAAGAGAATATTCCTGATCAGAAAAGGATCTGAGGAAATGGAAACACTTATCTGAAGATTCATAGTCTGTCTCTTGCCTAGGCCTCTTATCAGGAGGGGGATGAGAACCCCTGATCAAGGTAATTAAGTCTTCGGCCATTTTGAGCATCTGTTTTTTTGGGCATGGAAGCCTGTCCATGTGGCTGGTGAACTTGTTTCTTTGCCTTTAAAGGTGCTTTAGTCTTTGCCTTTGAAGCTGTAGTCGGTTTAATGTATAACTGTTTAGGTCTGAAAACACCCTCAGAAGCCGATGCCTGCTCAGTGGCTCTGGACCCATCTGAGGGAATAGTCTCCAAGGCTCCAATACCTTGAGTTTCCAGTGGGCTGACCGACTCCACGTGGGAGTCGGTAGTGGCCTGCGATTCTAAAGTAGCAGGCATCAGGGGCTGCAAAAGTGCCTCACTGAGAACCAGCAAACCGGCGACTGGCTTAGGAGAAGCTTCGTCATCAGTTTTGGACCTCGGTTGCCTGTCTTTTTCTTTTTCTTTGTGATTTTTGTGAACTCCAGTAGTCGGATGGCTATCCGATGACATTGTATAATTAAATCTGTGCCCAAAATAGCTTAGTGCAAAATCGTACCGACACTTAATAGTGCATTGGTTAAATCGAGCACAAAACCGACAACTTGAAATGTCATGGTCAGGGCCTAGGCAAGGAATACAGTAATAATGAAAGTGCTTATTAGGTATTTGCTTCCCACAGGAAACACAATTATTAACTTTTTCTGACATCGATCTGGAGCAACAAAAAAGTTTCCCCAATGGGGTACTTAGCTTTTAATGAAGACTTTGGATCTGAAATTCGAACATGAAAATTTCAGGAGTTGGCTGACCGGCACTTGCAAACTGCTTCTGCTTCGGGCACCGCGTGGCAAGAAAGACTGAAGAAAATGGCGTCGGCTGCATCTTTTATACCCCTGATGACCTGATGTCAGGGGAAGGCGTGACAGCAACTGACGCAGGAACCAAGACTTTGGAATTCAGGCTGACTGAGGGCAACCTGCCAGCAGGATAAATGTAATGACTGCAACAGTGAAACACGAAGAACATCAGGGATGTAGTTCCAAATAATGGGGAGTACCCCTGACAGGAATCTGTCACTCCAGCATCTTCCAGTTATGGTTGTGGCAAGGTTTAGCTCATTGCAGTGTGTGGCTCACTGTGACATGGATGCCCATAAGTGGAGCATATCCATTAAGCCTGACTTGGACACGGCTTTGTTGGCCAGCAAATATCATCCCTGAGTAAATGAGATGCCACTGAGTAATGCATGAGTTTATGCAGACTGGCAGCATAGGACACATGCCTGAAGGCATTATCCCTCTATGCGAGGTACATTTATGGCCCTTCCAGCTGTCAGATGTGTCTTCTGAGGTACATCCAAAATGGGCTATCATACTCGATGATGTGATTGATGACTGATGAGTAAAGGGACACAATAACCTAATTTTCTTTAGATGTGAACCCTTAAGTAATCAAATGGCCTACATAGATGGATGTCCTAACTACTTCACACATATGACTGTCAAAGGAGAGATCACTATGTAATGTAGTCCCCACATACCCATTATGTCATCTGAATTATACTGTCTGCCACTCATGTGTTAATATGCGCGTGTGTGTGTGTGTGTGTGTGTGTGTGTGTGTGTGTGTGTGTGTAGTTTCCCAAAATGGAATGACCATGCAGTATCTGGCCTTTAGCTGGAGGCCATCACTCTGACACCCTGTGTTAGTCTATGTGAGGCCTCTCGAAGGATATCTCTGACAGCTGGACTGTCAGCTATGGCTCCCAGTCTGCAGTAATCACCAAACATGGCCTGCTGTAGTCCACCTGTGTTAGCCCATACCTCTGAGAAGTATATGGCAAACAGTAGGGGTCCCAGGACTGAATCCTGTGAGACACCAGTTGTGACTGGTCATGAGTTGGACCTGGAGGCTGCTAGGCTTACCATGTGGGTTCTGTGTGTAAGCCTATTGGCAAACCAACCTGTGATGTATGGGTGTATGTACTGGCTGGCGAGTGTAGAAATAATACTTGAGTGGGGAATGGTGTCAAAATCCTTGGCGAGGTCCAGGTAGTATGTGTGAACTACCACACCCCATACCTAAAGTCTAGGTGGCTGTAAGATGTCAAACTGGTTCAGTAGGCATGATTTGCAATCAAGGTGACCTGGGTTGGGTCAAGTGTCTGGAGGTTACCATTGTCTATGTTCATGAGTGCCATGAGGATGCGCTCCATAGCCGTGCAGATCAGGCTCTTCAGGCCTATGGGGTGGTAGTTACTATGGTCAGCTGTGTCACCACCTTGGTGGAGTGTAATAGCTGCTGCCATGCACCAGTGAATGATGATGTAGCCTGTGTAGAGGCTGATGGTGAATTGCAAAATTAGGCGGGGGGCCACTTTGTCTTGTAGTGTCTGCAGGATGCAGACTGGGAAACCATCTGCCTCCATTGATACTCTGTCATGCCGTATGTTAGGGCCATTACCACCTGTATATCACAGATGTCTGGGATACTGTATGTTTTGGGTATTGTTGTGGGCCCAGTAGGGGGTGAAGCTTGCTCCAAATGTATTATCAAGTATGTTGGTGATATCAGTAGGGTCAGTATATTCAGTTCAATATTGCACCAGCACAGTGCAAATCGGTGTTTTACTGCTTACATCCTTGACATATCCAAAGAAGCCTTTGTGGTCATATTCTGAATCCATGCCTATTTACCTGTGGATGTCAGCCTTGGATGATTACATGAGTAACATAAGTATCTTGCTAATACTGGTCATGGACGTCTGCATGTCTTGGGATTTGCTGCTTTTCTGGACTACTGTACTACTTCTGTTGTATAGCCTGTATAATGGAGGGGTTCAGCAGACTGGTGTAGTTGTGTAGGAGTAGCGAATCCTGGTTTACCATTGATGGCACATCCCATACATCTTTGTAGGTGCTTATAGACTGCATTCGTAATTCTGTCTGTTTCTTGAGCAGTGTCATCCCTAAGCATGGGGGCTGTGAACCCTCCCACCTCTGTCATTAGTACTGTGGATTTAGCTGTAGGAGAGGTATTCACTGTGTGTTCCTTGTATGGGGGAGATGGTTGGGAGTGGAAATCATCAGTGAATAGTTCATGGTTAGCTGTAGGAGAGGTATTCACTGTGTGTCCCTTGTATGGGGGAGATGGTTGGGAGTGGAAATCATCAGTGAATAGTTCATGGTCAGATCTAAACAGTGACTGGTTTACCTCTGCTGTAGTGCACCTGTTGCACATGTCAGTGATTACCACTTCTAGTATGGTTTCACCTCTCGTTAGTCCATCTACCAACTGATACAGGCCATATGAGGTGATAAATCTCAGGAAGTGCTGAACCTGGAAGTGAATACTGGAGTAGGTTATCAAGTTAAGTGTAGGGTAGCCAACACTGATCAATAACAGGGTGTCTGGTAGGACTGTCATGTTTACCACTGTCTCCAGATAGTTGTAGTGGTGCTCCTGGGTCATGGAGGGTTATCTGAAGCAGCTCACAGTTTGCATTGCAGTCGTGGCTGATGTCAGCTGCAAATGGATGATCACAGAGGTATCATGCTGCCCCACTAACTTGGAGGTGTAAGTATCTCCAATGAATATGGATACACCCCCTCCATGTCTGTGCCAGTCCATGTACAGTGGCTGAAATGTGTGTTATGGGTTGTAGTCTGGTAGTGCTGGTGTGCTCACAGGAGCCTTATACAGGTCCCAGTCACAGAACAGATGTAGATGTTGTCCATACTGAGGGGTGCCATGAGTGCATGCATGTTGTGAGTACTACCCCTGGTGTTGAGTTGCCTAATCCTCATTGGTTCCACTATTGTGCAGTTCATGGTGGTAAGATCCACCACTGAGACCTGCCTAAAAATGGCACCATGGGTGCGCCAACAGTCTTGGCCAGCATTCCAAAGTCTTAGGCTGACACATGCAAGTTGGTATGGCATTGTTGAAGGCATGTATCCCATCTGTGCTTGTGTCCCATCTTTCCTGTAGGTAACTTACTGGTAAGCAATACAAAGCCTGAAACCTATACAAGTCCACTAGCTTCCAAGATAGGCTTTTGGTGTGATTATGTATCAGTAGTCTTTATGCTATTGCTGTACTTAACTGTTGTCTGACTACATGGTGAATGTACACTGTATATTGTGATCAGAAAACTCTGCATAATCACATATGATGTTGGAGATGGCCTGCACTGTAGAGGTTCACAGATAGGTAGTAGGCTATCTGCCCAAGGGCATTTAGAAGCATAGCTACAGTGTTGTGGCTTTACCTGCACCATTGATGAAGTAACTGAGCCTCTGTCAAGCATAGCCAATGAAGTGATTCCAGACAGAGTTGCTGGAAGCTGTTGAAGACTGGTGTGCTGTAGGGTGATAGGGGCACATAGTGACCTCAAAATGGCATTTTAACATGACAAACCAACAGCATTCAATTTCCCAACAGGTCTTGCAGCTGTAGAACTGGAGTGGCTCCCCCACACCCTGGCTGTACGTGTCTGGGACACATGATCCTAGGGGTGTATATACTGTTGCCCAGTCACGCATCAAGGTTTCCCCTGAAGTGTGTCAGTGAGGGGCTATGCCAAATGTAGTTAGGATGTTAATGTATAGTCTCTCAATTCATGTGTTGTCGGTATTTCGAGAAGCTCACTGGGTGTGGGTGGCTCCGCCTGTTGTGTAGCCAAGCTTACACATAGGATTCATGGACATAGGAAATAGGCAGAAGGAACGTTAATGTCAATAGTGTAATGGCTACAGCATTTGCATAATATCTGTGCAGTCCTGGTTCAAATCCCAATAAAGTCAGAGATGATTTACATGTTACATAGTATACCTTAAACACAGCTTGCATATATAGGTAGTATTCCACAGAATAATAAACATTTGGAGCACACAACTGCTGAAATGTGCGTTAATCACCCTTGCACTACCAGTGCCTGCTCTGATAGGTAAAATTACCACTGCCA
The DNA here is from genome assembly GCF_019279795.1 of Protopterus annectens. Classification (NCBI taxonomy): domain Eukaryota; kingdom Metazoa; phylum Chordata; order Ceratodontiformes; family Protopteridae; genus Protopterus; species Protopterus annectens. The sequence continues at coordinate 1,641,550,259 of NC_056725.1, read as the reverse complement.
GGATTAGAACACGTAACCATGTACTCAATCTTCACAATAACCTACCACTAAGCTACCTGAGATGTACCGATGGCAGTTGTGTATACTGACATGTTAAAACACAAAAGGTAGGAATGTGTGGAAATAGGACAAACTGGCATGTACCCAATGAAAGGTATATGCTATATATATATATATATATATATATATATATATATATATATATATATATATATATATATATATATATATATATGTCTATATATATATATATATATATATATATATATATATATATATATATATATATATATAAATCAACATATATATAGAGAGAGAAGAGAGAGAGATATATATGTCAATATATGAGAATAAACATATATATGTAGATATATGCATCTACATAACCATGGAGGTACATATAAATGGGATACCTACCAAATACCAACTGCCTGACATACCGACATGCGTAATCACGAGGCTTAAAGTCCGAAAGACCACGGTACTGAAACACCAGAAGTGCGAGGTGTAAAATCCTGATGGTAAGAGACATTTAGTCAGTGGTTCTGTTATTGCAGTTCAGGTAGGTTACTGTGTGTAAGTGTGTTTCTGAGGGCTGTAGTGTGTGTAAGTGTGTGTTCTGAGTGTGGTGTGTGTTCCTGGGGGACTGTAATGTGTGCATGTGGGTTTGCATTGTGCGTCTGTTTGTGCGATCTAGGAAATAGAATATTAAAGTGGGGGTGTGTGGGGGGCACAGACAACCACATGGGGGGGTGTAGGGGGGCTTGCCCACCTGCTCATACATAGTATAGGATGGTTTGTTTGGATGTGGTGGGTAGCAGTGTGTCTGTGTGTGCGTGTGGGTGTTCCATGTTAGTGTTACTTTCGCGAGTTACTGTCGCTGTTGGTAATGTGGGATATGGGAGTCTGGGCCCGGTACCGTGGGCGTCAGAATTGTGTGGTTTTGGGATTCCGTAGGTATCTGGTATACAGCGGTTGAAGTGTTCATATATGAGTATAACATGGACCATAGCAATCACACATTCCGCCACGACCAAACTTTATGAACAAAGGATATGGAGATTATATGCCTATACACTATTACAAATATGTGCTATGGACATGAGCCAATGATAGGGTTGCTACCTGTCCCACTTTACAAGGGACAGTCCCTCTTTGGGTGGTTGTGTCCTGACCAAAAATATTAAACGTGGCAAATGTCCTGAGACTGTAGAACATAATTATGTCCCATATGTAATGTAATAGTTGCATACAGTAGTTCTTTCTGTATCTAAAATACCTACATATTACAAGAAACAGAATAAGCAACTAAACTGCTACAAGAATAAGCTTATATTTAGGCAAAAAAGGAAAGTTCTAGCCCTTGTACTGACCGTGGGTTTGTGTCGGCCTGTAAAATCTGATGTGTGTCCCAAAAATGTCCCACTATGGCCATTTGAAAAGGTGGCAACCTAAGCCAAAGATGGTCAGTCACCAACACAACTCCAACGACTGCAAATACCTATGACAGAAATACACAGCTTTCATGTAGCAACACTTTATTACATTCTGATGTATTGCTAAAAGGATTCAAGGACTAACATCACCTGCATGCTATACAGGAACCAATTAATAGTGCCTTAATGAATCAGCCTGCAATTACCATAGTATTAGTCCACTAAAGGATAGGTATTCAAATAGGGAAGGAACCCTCACACACATATTGATTATGTATAAAAGCAGTTCCTACACACCTGCATCTGCTATGTACACCCACCAACATCACCCCTACACCCAAACAAATTACAATACAAACTGTAATAACTTCACAAATCATTCACTCACTGTACAACATCTGCAGAAGCCTTAACATACCTTGTCAGAGACACACTAAAATGTCCCTATGTGAAATAGTTGCTGTTATACAATGGAACAGCTGCTGATGTTACAGGGTTTATTTGCACTAATCCCGTTTCAGAGGGATGTGTGTACACCGGGAAGAGTTACCAATTACTGATTAACAGCACAGTATGATACACATGTACACCAAGCCAAGGATGTCTGGAGAACACACTGTAAACAACCTAACAGTTCATGCATAGCCATACAGCCTTGAGCTGCCCAAACATTCTTGCCAGACTGAAACATCTGCAGAAGTATCAGGTACAAACAAACCCTGCATAAGTAGCAATGTTCTGAAATATAACAGCTGTACACACATATAGAACATCTTCTAGCCATTACACACAATCCACGGGAGTCATGAAACAAATATATCTCTGTCTGCCTCCATATAGCTATTGAAATACATCACAAACAACACATCCAGGCCATCTTCCTCAAAAGTAAGGCAAACGGACAACGCCCAAGTGGAGTACTCAATTATACACCACTGTTGCCATGGTACTGGCTAATGTAGTAGCTGCACAGCTGATGTGCATCTAATTAACTACTTTGGAACACCAATTGGTGGTCAGGATAGCACATGTTACCGATATTTAACTGTAAAAGGATGGCTTATCATACATTCAAACCATTTGTATAAACCAGCAGAACGTTACGAAGAAGATTGAAACACAAACTGAAAATGATTGAATTAACAGTCAACTACACCACGGGTTACTAATAAGGTATATAGAACACTCAGTATGTCTGTGTATGTAGTACCTGTTCTGTAATATTTAAAGTGTATGCAATCCATATAGTGGAAACAGTTATCTTGTGGTGATATATTGTTGAGCATAGTAATGCTTGTAGTATTTATGTGTGTACTGTTGTAGGTCACAAGGCAAACACCACATACACCACAAGGGATGCTATATAAGGGCTTTGAGCCCAAATATTCCTCACCAGCCACTGTCAGTGGCAGGACTAGTCCAACACATAAGAGCTATAACAGGGGATAGTATATGTTGATATATTGTAACAGTAGGCATATGTATGGGTGTATTACTGAGAATAACATGTCGAAGGTTGGCCCACTGTGCAATTAAGATTTGCATTGTGGGATATTGTGCCAATAACTGTGTAATGTACAGTATTGTAGGCAGATATGTATTACAAGTTAAATAGCATTACTGTTATGTTAGGCAAATGTTAGTTATGTCTATTGGCATTTACAATACACAATAACAGGATACATATGACTTGTAGACACCCGACAGTTTATCAGCATGATAGCAAAGTAAAACGGAAGAGCTGATTAACTATCCATGCACATAAGACATGTAATAAGTGCAAAGGTAGGTACTAGGCTGTCTTCCCAAGGGTATTTATAAGCCTAGCTAGAGTGTGTTGGCTTCTGCCACCCCCTTAGTTTAGTTCCCTGTGCCTCTGAACAGCAGAGCCATTAGTTCCCTGAGTCCTCTGTCCAGCAGAGCTACTGCAGTGATCCCCGAGGTACATGTATGTCTCCCATCCACCTGTCAAGGTTTCCCTTGAAGAGTGCTAGTGAGGGGACTGGCCTGATGTACACTGGAATCATGTTCCAAAGCATGGGGAGTCTCCGGGTCAGGAATCTATCCGTCCAGCATGTCTTAGTCATCATTGTGGTTAGGTGTATATCCCTAGAGCATGTGGCTCTTAGGGGCTTCTGTTTAGGTGGAGCATATCCAGCAATACTGGGTTGGACATGGGCCTTGTATGACAAGCAGAGATCACCTGTGAGTATGCGGTATGCAACCAAGAACAGCTGGAGTTTCTTAGGCTGGGCTGCATAGGTCATCTGTTTGAGGTCAGTAATCCTCTTGGTGTGGTACTGTCATAGTCTTCCAAGCTGTTGCAGTTGTCTTGTAATGTACATCCCAAATAGGGTGTTGTATCCTTTAATGGGTCTAATACGTCATGAGTAAAGAGGCACAATGGCCTCCTTTGCTCTAGATGTGAACCCATTAGAGATTAGGGGGGCCATGTACAATGATATTCTAACCACCTTGTCATTACTGGTATCGGAGGAGAGATTGCTATCTACTGGGTTTTCTAGATCCCTTATTACCTTTTCTGTATGTAGGGGACTAGCACCTATGTGGTAGTCCGTGGGTAATTAGTTATATCCAAAGGGGATGACTATGCACTTTTTGGCATTCACCTTGAGGGTGTCTGTATCAGCTGGAGAAACAATTATGGCCCCTAGTTTGCAGTTGTCTGCAAATCTTTTTAGCCAAAGCCCTCCTGTGCTTGCCTGTACATCAGAGAAGTATATACCGAACATGAGGGGTCCTAGGACTGAGCCCTGGGGGACTCCACTTGTAACTGGTATACAGTCGGACCTATGGTATGCAACTCCCACTGTGTGGGTTCTGTCCATGAGCCACATTGCAAACCATCACATGACATAGGAGTTAATGTTCAGTTGGATGGGTATATCGATAATACCAGAATGGGGAATGGTGTTGAAAGCCTTTGAGAGATCAAGGTAGGCTGTGTGGAACTCCTTACCCTCATCTAATGCCTTGGTAACTGTCTCTAAGACATCCACCAGGTTTAGGAGGCATGGTCTGCCCTTAACAAAGCCAAACTGGGAGGGGTCAAAGATTTGGAGGTAACCAATGTCTCTATGACTGAGATCCATGATGATGTGCTCCATAGCCTTACAGGCCAGGCTAGTCAGGTCCCGTGGTCCATTGTGGCACCACCTTTGTGGAGTGGGATAACTGTTGCTGTGTGCCATTCAGGGGGCACAAAGCCCAATGTGAGGCTATTATTCAATATGGTGCGTAGGTGGGGAGCCAGTACGTTCTGAAGTTCATGTAAAATGCAGCCTGGGATGTTGTCCGGTCCCATGGATGCTGTGATATTGGCTTTAGAGTGTGCAGATTTTACCTGCATAGTTGTGATTACAGGGACTCTGCACTCTTCCTGTATAGATATGGGCCCTTTAGGGGGTGAGAGGGGGGAAAGGTAGCACTGAACCTGTCTGCCAGGATGTTGGCAGTATCAGTTGGTTCTGTAATGTTCGTGCCTTTGTGCTGTAACTCATAGCAGATGTGGGTGTTGACATTGAGATATTTGATATAGCTATAGAATGCTTTGTGGTTGTCATTGCAATTAGTGGCAGTTTTGTTTCTGTACCTAGCTTTGGAGGATCTTATAAGGGATCTCACCTGTTCACTGAGGCTGACCAGGGAGATCCTGCACGCATGGGATTGTACTCTCTTTTGCAACAGTATCTTCCTTCTGTTGTACAGTTTGTTTATGGCAGGGGACCACCAGATTGTCTTCCTTAATTAGGAGTATAGCATCTTGGTTCTGTTTGGGATAGCATGATCCATGCACTCGTGTAAGTGCTTATAGAGTGCATTTGTGTAGGATTCAGCAGTGTTAACTGTTTTGTCCATCTGCATGGGTGTCATGAAGTTCACCACGTCTGTCTTAAGAAGCATGAAGTTGGCTTTGTAGACATATTATACTATGGTTCCCTTAATGGGGGGTGAGGGTGGGAAGCGGATATCAAGGGTGTTCAGCTTATGGTCGGATCGGTCCAACGAGGAGTTGACTTCAGGTGTGGAACACCGGTCACTCATGTTGGTAATGCCTAGGTCTAGGATATTGTTGCCCCTGGTGGGGGTGTGGATAAGCTGATCTAGGGCATTGGAGTTTATGAATTCCAGGAAAGCGTTGAGCTAATGAGTTGGTACATGAGTAGTTTTCCCAGTTAATGGTGGGGTAGATTCAGTGAGACTATGTGATGAGTGTGGTGTGGTGTGAATGCTTACCTTCTCCACATGACTGTCAGGGTCAGGCTTGGTTGGAGAGAGCTTTACCTCCAGTTTGGCTAGATAAGTGCATCTCTCACAGGTTGTAGTGTTGGGTGGTTGGCAGAGAGGGTTGTCTGTGTACATGAGGTAATGTCTACATTGCCTCAAGATGCCCAGATTCATCAGATAGGCAGGAGAGAACACTGGCAGCTGACCCTTGGACAGGCCTGAATATAAAACTAATTTCCTCTAGATAAGTGAAGAAAGTGAGTACAAGAGCTGTTTTACTCTAAGCAAGTGAGAAATGTATGTACAAAACCTGTTTACCTCTAGATAGTGAGGAAGACTGAGTACCATAGTAATTAATAGCTTACATAGTGCTTACAAGTTCTGAACAAGTGCTGGGCATGAATAAGCAATCCAGATAGGGTCTTGGATAACATAAACACACTGTCCCCCCCCCCCAAACAGGTACACAATCATATATCCATGTACACAACAGAGCCCCTGTACCCACAACTATGTAGGTACAAGCTGCACTCAGGCTGCATGGGACCTGTCCACATCCCAGGCTGTATCATACACATATGGCAAAACAAGTTGCTCTCCACATACACATCATGTAAAGCATAGCTTCATGTCAGATTGTGTACACACTGTATGGTGCACACCAACAGGTATCACTACCCACAAAGGGGGAGACACCACTGATAATGGGAAGTACTGCACTACTACTCTACTGAGTCTGGTCTGAAAGGCCATGAAGCTTGATCAAATTATTTGATGTCAGCAGTACAGATGTAGATGACAGTAAGGTTGATTTCATACTGCATATCATAACCTTGCCAGGTCATTGGACATCATCACTTATACTGTGTTCCACCTCCACTCAGTATACTAGATGTACATTCCTTTGTGGACAGTGTTTTCTGTGTGTTTTTCTGCTGTTTCCTGAAAAAAAAACAAAAAAAAAATATTCTCTTTTCCCGCCTTTGCTGAACTACATTAGACCAGATTTCAGGTTTTGCTGAATTCTGGTCTGTGGTATAGTTTACTGTGTTGCCCATATCCTTACTTGGATAGGAGGAAGCTTCTCTGTTCACCAGTGAGAGTGGGGAGCTTTGAGCAGCCTATCTGTTCCTGGAGGAGTCTGCTCAATCCTGAAACTAGTAGCTTATTGGCCGTTTTGGGTCAATTCCTATCTCTTTCAGTTTCCCCTGCTTTAAAACCCACATTTGCAAGGTTTTGCGCCAGTATACAACTCCGCACAGCTCCTCATGGTGTCCTGCAGAGTGATACAGGCAACAGAGATACTCAAGGGAGACTTTTCCAGATTTAAGTATTTTTTTTTCTCTGTTTTTTTGCTCCAACTGCCTTTTTCCGCCTAAAAAGTGAATTTTTAACTGATCTGTGATTTAAAAAGTTTAAATTGCATTTGCCTTCTGCTATTTACAGTTTTTGCACTTGTTTTATATCAATTTAAGTCATTTTTGTATTGTATAACTGTTGTAGGCTACACACTAAAGTGTGCTAGCCTGTTTATAGCATTTACAGTGTTTTCTGTGTGTTTTTCTGCTGTTTCCTGAAAAAAACAAATATATATATATATATATATATATATATATATATATATATATATATATATATATATATATATATATATATATTTATTCTCTTTTCCCGCCTTTGCTGAACTAGATTAGTCCAGATTTCAGGTTTTGCTGAATTCCGGACTGTGGTATAGTTTCCTGTGTTGCCCATATCCTTCTTGGATAGGAGGACGCTTCTCTGTTCACCAGTGAGAGTGGGGAGCTTTGAGCAGCCTATCTGTCCCTGGAGGAGTGGTCTCAGCCCTGAAACTAGTAGCTTATTGGCCGTTTTGGGTCAATTCCTATCTCTTCCAGTTTCCCTGCTTTAAAACCTGCATTTGCGCGGTTTTGCATGCACGATTTTGCACATAGCACAGCATCGGGCAGCGCCTCTTAAACGGGTTTAAACTATTCCCGGCTCCACAAAGTCTGCTCTACACTTTTTCCCTTAGAACTGTTCTAAATCTCAAAGTAAGCACTCTATTTTCATTCTAAAGCCCTGCAGTTGCTTGTATAAGTAATCTTATAAGTAAGCACTAATAAACTAAAGCACTACACCCTCTTATACTCCCTTTAAGTACTTGGCTCCCTATTGGTCCTTTTTGATCAGTCAAAAAGTAGTTTCTTATACTATTCTGGCATGTCCAAAAGTCAGTTTCGGGTTTACTCTCCAGTCCAGCTGGTGAATCTGGGAATCTTGAGGCAATGTTATAACTGCCTTATATACACAGACCACCCTCTTCTCCTCCCAACAAGCTCAAATATATGTGAGAGATGCAACTATATAGCCAAACTGGAAGCTGAGCTCTCTCAACCCAGTACTGGCGCAGTCAGTCAGGAGGAGAAGGTAACCACACACACCACAAATCCAGTCTCACATAGACCTATTGCAACAGCAAACCAAACACATAAACACACAAAAAACATACTCAGAGGCTCTAAATAAAAATCTGCCCAAGCAGCAGAGACCTCCAAAGCAGACATCCAAGCATCCACTACCCCACAACAATACCCACGTATCACATAGTTCACAAAGTCAGTGTGCCAAACAGTCACAGCCCTTAAGGCTAAACAACACACCTAATACACTTGTAATAGGTGACTCTATTGTCAGACACACTGACGTCCCACTCACCAGGCTGAACAAGGATAAGGTCACTGTAAGCTGCCTGTCGGATGCCAGGATCCGCCACATAACACAAGCACTCAGGTCACTCCAAAGCAAGTACAAATATGACTCCGTCATTGTCCATGCTGGTGTGAATGACCTGAGACGTACCTCCCTGGACTACATGAAAAGAGACATAAAGGAGCTCTCTGATCATGTAGCCCAGGCCGGTATGACCCTGACCTTGAGTAGCATCTTGCCCTCACCAAGAATTATGCCACAGTATAAAGACAAAATTACCAATTTTAACAATTGGCTAAAGTATTGGTGTCATTCAAAGGGGATCCAGTGTCTGTCAGCCTGGGATGACAAGCTCGACAAGCCACGTTGCTTCGCTAGGGATGGCTTGCACCTGTCACCCCTGGGCTTTCGAATACTGGCTATGGCTCTTGCCACCCCCATAGTGCCTTTTTTTGGCAAGGCTCAAAAGACAAACCCACCTCCATAGACAACACAAGGATAAAGAAACTAAGGGTAATTCTGCTCAACGCCAGAAGTCTAAACCTCAAGATGCATGCACTCAAGGCTCTCCTCAGTATGAAGAATATCGATATTTGTGCAGTAACAGAAACCTGGTTCAAGGCTCCCGGGAGCACCCCAGCACTACCAGGTTATACCTCATACCATGCTTTTCGGCCCCAAAACTCGGACCAAACCACAAAAGGAGGGGGAGTATCCATATTCATCAAAGATACCCACACATCCAGGTTAGTGGCACTGCACGAAGCATCAGAGTTCATCCATGTGCAACTAACAGTGGGCAAAACTGCCTTTCAGTTTGTAGCCTGCTATAGACCACCCTCCCAATTCGGCTTTCCTGAGAACACTGGAAAATATGAAGGTCTCTCCAAACACCATTATATTGGGTGACTTCAACTACCCAAACATAGACTGGGAGCACTACTCAAGCCCCAACACCCTCACCCAATGGTTCCTAAAATTTATAAACTCGAATGCTATGGAACAACTGGTCACCACTCCAACAAGAGGGGAAAACATAATGGACCTGATCATCACCAACATGGGGAGTCTATGTTCCATACCAGAGGTATACCTCTCATTGGTAAGATCTGACCATAAATTAATCTCACTGGACATCCATATCCCGTCCTCATCCCTAGCCAAGGAAACCACGGTGAAGATCTTCTGAAAAGCAAACTTCACACTTCTCAAAACCGAGGTGGAATCCTTCAAAGCCCCCGGGCCAGTGGAAAATATGGCCCAAACCACAGAATCATTTACAAACACATTCTATGAACACTTACAGGAATGCATGGATCATGCTATCCCAAATAAAACCAAGACTCACTCCTCCAAAGGCAGGAGACCTGTCTGGTGGACCCCAGCCATAAATAAGCTATACAACAGAAGGAGAAAGCTACTACATGACAGAGCAAAATCCCAAAAAGGGAAGGCATCTCTGATCAGTACTAGAAAGAAACTACGATCCCTCATAAAATCATCTAAGGCCAGCTTTGAAAGAAAAATTGCACAAGACACTAAAGATAATCACAAGGCCTTCTTTAGTTATGTCAGTGCAAAATGACAAAAAATACACTGAACCCACAGACATTGCCAACATCCTGGCAGACAGGTTCAGTGTAAACTTCTCCCCCCCTTCCCCCCCAAAAGAGCAAATGTCAATCCCAACGGAGTGTAGCCTCCCTGACATCACAGATGCACAGGTGAGAGCTGCCCTCTCCAAAGCAAAAAACACAGCATCAATGGGACCGGACGGTGTCCTGGGCTGCGTCTTACATGAGCTCCAAGAAGAACTGAGCCCTCACATAAAGTCACTGTTCAATCTTAGCCTTACTACAGGATATGTACCCAAGGAATGGCATACAGCAACAGTGGTCCCACTCCACAAAGGTGTGCCACAACGGACCCCGGAAACTATTGCCCTATAAGCCTGACTAGCCTGGTCTGCAAAGCTATGGAGCATATCATCATGGAACTCATAAACAAAGACATTGGGAACCTCCAAACAATGGATCCTACCCAATTTGGCTTTGTTAAGGGCAGATCTTGCCTCTTGAACCTGGTCGACTTCTTTGAAACAGTCACCAAGGCCATAGATGAAGGGAAGGTAGTCCACATAGCCTACCTGGACCTCGCAAAAGCCTTCGACACAATACCCCACTCGGGCATCATAAATAAGCTCACCAGCTTAAATATCAACCCCTATGTCACAAGATGGGTTGCAAACTGGCTCAGGGATAGAACCCACATGGTCAGAATTGCAGGTGCCATGTCAGACTCTAAACCAGTTACAAGTGGCATCCCACAAGGCTCAGTCCTGGGACTTCTCTTGTACGGTATATATTTCCCTGAGGTACAGGCTAACATGGGAGGACTATGGCTGACCAAGTTCGCAGATGACTGCAAACTGGGTGCCTTAATCAACTCACCAACTGACACAAGCATCCTCCAAAAGGGTCTCACAGAGACGGATAACTGGTGCCAGAGCCATGGCCTAAAGCTAAATGCCAAAAAGTGCATAGTCATCCCCTTTGGGAAAAACAAAGTGCCCACAAATTACCACATAGGTGGTAATCCATTAAGTACGGAAGAAGTAATTAGGGATCTGGGGAACCAAGTAGATTGCAATCTCTCCTTTCACAGTCACGTTGCCAAAGTGGTTAGAAAGACCTTCTATATAGCCCACTTTATCATGAAATGGTTCACATCTAGATCAAGAGAGGTCATTTTGCCCCTCTACTCATCACTCATCAGGCCCATAATTCAATATAATGCCCCATTTGGGATGTACCTTACCCGACACCTGCAGCAACTGGAAAGACCCCACAAGTACCTCACCAAGAGGATCAAGGGACCCAAACAGATACCCTGCGCAGTTAGGCTAAAGAAACTCCAGCTCTACTCAGTTGCTTACCGCCTACTCAGAGGCGATCTGTGCCTGACGTATAAAGCCATGCCCAACCCAGAATTAATGGACATGCTCCACCTCAGGAAATCCAAATCCCTTAGAGCTACACGTGCCAGGGACTTAAACCTCAGCACAGAAATAAATAGGGCATGCTGGAGGGACAGATTCATATCCCAGAGGCTCCCCTCACTCTGGAACAAAATCCAAATCCATGTTAGGCAGAGCCCCTCAATGACCCTCTTCAAGAGAAATCTTGACGAGTGGATGGGGATCATAGGTTTACCCCTGGGATCTCTTCTGTGTCCTTACTAGACAGAGGCACAGTAAACTAACCTTAAAAGGGTTATCTTCCGTGACCTACTATACAGAGGCACCATCTACTAATCTAAAAGGGTGGTGAAAGCCAAACACACTCTGGCTAGGCTTATAAATGCCCTAGGGAAGATAGCCTAGTATCAACCTATGAACCTATGTCACAGGAGTGTTTTGCAATGGGACTGCTGGCAGAAACAACACTACAGAAGGTGTCTGAATAATACATGCACATCAGACCAGTGCCCACTACAGTAAGACAGGGTTAATTAATTGTACTCCCTCTCATTGTAGTCCATACCACACAGACTAACAGAAGGCATTTGCCTATTGAAGTATGCGAGCGACTATGACCTAGGAGCAATAGCCTACTCAGAGTGTTGTGGACAACATACAGAAGGGGCTTTGTGGGCGAGGTGTGTGTGACATATGGCCACAATCTGACAGCTACATATTGCATTGTCACCCCTATGTTAATAACCCTGTACCCATGAACTACCACCTAGCAGTGGTCAGCATAATGGACACTGTGTATAAGGGATGCAGCTGGGCAGTTGTCTTTCCTGTGATAGTAACATCACCACACCTGTCAGGTAGTCATATGCGGCAACCCTAATATTGACAGAGTGCCATCCATGAATATAGAGATAATTGTCCAGCCATACACAACACTCAAGTGACCCATATCAGATCACATACTTCCTTTAAGGGGTATTGGCCAAGTTCAGATGGCCTACACCAGCCTTCCCTTTCCCCATCTCCACTATGTAGCATGATGCATACCCTGAATAAATCCATGTCCAACCCAGTGATGTTGGACATGCTACACGTACACATCCTGATCTCAAACACATACATCATAGACATCCACCTTCCTAGTACTAGGATCACCACATGCTGGACAGATCCTTGTTCCATACACTTTAAATAGTCCTGCCATACTATGTATTTCAGTCCAGCAAAGCTGCACATTGCCCCCTCTCAGACATGGTGTGATGACTGCATGGTAAATATATCATTAACCCTGTGGATCAGTTATTTGGCAATGCTCCACCTGGCCCCAGAGACCCACCTGTCGGCTACAGCTAGGTAACTTTTCATCCTAGATTCATACATGGCCCAGGGTATATAGCCTACTGGTTGACTTTGACTGTACATGCTATAGTTGATATCCATCCCTGCAAATACCATCTGGATAGCCAGTGTCCCATGTGTATCACGTGCAACACAGGTGATACATGGCAGGATGTTGAATTGCTGTACAGTGCCGTGTAGATGTATATGGCAGAATACATACATGTAAAACCTTCCATGAGCAAGTCTGCAGGGCCACAGATTATGTCCATTAAGGCAGTGTAAGTCTTTATATGTGACATATACACAGCATCAAGGTTGACTGCATTAATGTAGACACATCCAGCCATGTGCTGATAGGTAGGAACACCAGTACAGGCAAACAGACATGCCCACATCAAGACAGCATCCACATGGAGTATGATCAATGTAATCAGGTGACACACACACATATATGGTGATAATATCCACTCACCATTGAGTGTCACATGTGTGTGACACAAACATGTCAGTGGTGTCAGTGTCATGTAGAATTGCAAAGACAACTATTTAATCGTAATAAATGCGATACACATGTATGTTCAGCTGTAGCTCTGTATGTCTCTGTGAGTTACTGTGACCTGTCTCCATCATTATGTCTTTCAGGTATGCCGCATGCAAGACTACCCCCTTATACCTGCTTGGAGGATGAGGCCCTCATCCCATACCTACATGACAATCATGATATCCTGTTCAGCCATGTGCCACAGGATGCACAGCAGCGGGATGCCCTGTGGATGGAAATTCGCAAGAGGGTTAATGATGTGGGTGGCCACAACTGCACATAAAAGCAGGTGCACAGTCACTGTACAGACCTCATTAGATGGCCGAAACAGTGTGCAAATGCAATCACCAGAGAACAAGGTGCAACAGGTGGTGGACCACCAACCCAGCCCCCACTCACATGTACCAAGGAGCTACTGGCCAACCTGGGGCACCTGCAGAACAACATCCACAAGCCTTAGCCGATATTGTGGAGGGGGTTTCTCTCAACCACTGAGCTTGGAATTGCTTGGTAAGTCAATACTGCACCTATAACAACTATATTCCATATAGTTGCATGTGTCACTGTACAATATGTAATGTAACATCATATGCAAGGCATGTACAGACACATGCCACATACTATAGTATGCTACTCTGTATATGCACACATGTGCATACACCATAGTATAGTCTAATGTACTGGTGTATGTGTTAACATGCACATTGCACCCTGTAGCTATCATACAGGCATGGATAATGCTCATACTGCCCAGTTACTCCTATTTAGGTACCTCTGGCATTCCACTGCAACAGCAGCCCATTGCAGGTGAGACTGTTATTATTTATCAGGCATCGTAATGCACAGATCTATCTGCCATGTGGCCATTTACCACATGTACACATAATGTATGGTCCTGTCACAATATACAGGTCAGACCTGCAATGCATCACAATGGCTACCCATGTGCAACACTTACAAACTATGTGAATCACCGACATGAATCCTCACAAACTGTCATTGCCAGATGTGTGGACAGCTGTGCATACAATGGTGGAGATGCTGTTGACTGTAGGGACATGTACTACAGATCAGAACTACACATGTGGGGAATACAAACAGTACTACACAGTGAGCTGGAGTATGACCAGCCCACAAGATTCACCGGTGTGGATCATAGCCCTGCTATGAATGTCACACAATGTGATGTGCTATCTTGACATGTCCATGACATCTAGTGGCCTGGCTGCAACACTGCCTACCTATCCTGAAAAACATATCCAACATACCAAACATACCACCCTTTGTCTGCATAACCCTGTTATCAGTGGAGCATATGACATCCATGGGTGTATGTAATATGGGACAACACAGACATGTGAAATAGGCACCTGTCACAATAATTTGGCCAACGCATGTATACACATGGCCATGGAGGATGGCCAGAGACATGAAGCAACACACACAATAGACGTGATATGCTTGTGTGTACACCCTGTCGTACAATGGCTACACATGGTCCAACTATGGCCTTTGTGTAATGGTTATATTGCAGATGTGGAACACTAGACATCCTACAGACCTGTGCACATCTTGTGTAGGCGTGACATCAATCCACCACATAAGATGTGTTGAACATCTTGAGTGTCACGACATGACAACAGTCACCTGTACAGTATCCACATCAGCCCACAGATACAGTACATTCCCCTTACTGGTGCCGGACATCAATGTCATCCTTGCTCCTCGTGTGTGTGTGTGTCTGTGGTACACAAATGTCATGTGGTGCATGGTGTATCGACGATTTTGCCATTTCTGGCCATAGTTGCCAGGCAGCAGCAATATGGTTGCAAATGTGCAGGGGTGTCATCCGTATATCCTTCAGTGACCTGTGTCACACATTCCACATCATGGTTTAGTGTGTATACACCTCAGTGATGTGGGTCACATTCCACAGTATATATGTATTGTATCTGAACACAGTCATGGCTATGAACTGTGTCTGTAAGTCACACTGTATAGCAATAGAGACGCCTCAAGATTCCTTGCAATAGCCATGCACATCAGCTAAATGTGCAGTATATCTGTAGGATGGGCAGACAACACTGCATTGGGACACCATTACTCCACTGTATATTTGACAGGACACCATTGGGTTAAACATGTATGCATGTCATTGCACACGTCAGTAGATCACATGTCATACTAGATGTGATTGTCAAGGTCATATGCCACACATCAGGCAGGTGTACTGTTAACCTGTGCTGGTCTACATAGTGTAACAGAGGGATGTATGCTAACTACTACTATGATTGTGTAATTTGGATGCCTTCTGTTATGACACATGCATGCTGTTGTGTGCAACCCAGGGATGTATGATAACTACAATTATTATCATCTGCGCTCAATGCCATTTGTATCACATGCATGTTGCATGCCTTCTGTCATACCACATGCATGTTGGGTGTCATAGCGTGTGTGTCTGTGTGTATTGTATAGATTGTAATGTACAGTTCTTGTCTGCCCCTCACAGGTGATGTAGGTGCGTTGCCCTCTTGCGGTCCATCTGATGTTAGTGTCCCCACAGACTCTAGTAGTGATGATGAACGTAAAATTGAGGCACAGGCAAGGCTGTCAGGGGCTGAATATGTGCCATTGGTTGCCATTCCACCTATACCCCCCTCATCCCTGCACACAGATCCCATGCTTACATATACCCCATCACCAGTGGCCACAGAGGAAGGACAGCTGGTGTATGGTAGCTTAGAACAGGAAGGGCTATGGAAGGTGTGCCTGCACACCATGGTGTCAGCCAACTGACTGGTGATGCCCCACAGAGGCACATGGTCAGTGCTGCTCATAGGAGGACCTCTGGCCAACATGCCCCTGCAAGACAGAGCTCAGCAGCTGGTGTCACCAGACTCATGTTTCAGGCTGTAATGGAGGCACAGGCACGTGTTGAATGGCACAACAGAGAAGATCAGTGGCTTCAGAGGGCTTCTGTCTGTTCTTTAGACAACATCCAGGCAATGGTAAATGCTCAACAGCAGATTGCTGAAGCTTTGTATAGATGGTTGGGTGACATGATTGAAGTCCTTGACCGTGGCATGACAATCCACGAGTATGAGCTGTCTGTGTTGGAACATCTTGTAGAACTGATGCGTCGGGCACATGGATGTAGGTCTGCTACATCACCTGTTTCAGGTCTATGTGAACTAGCTACCTCACATGTCCGCTCCCATAGTGGCAGTAGCAGCAGCAGTGCAGCTGGTGCTGTGCTGTCTACACCACAACACAGCAGGTCACGTGCAGGTGGCCCTGGATGGTCCCAACAGGGACACGGTTCCAGTGGACAAGTGTCATCAGACAGTACCCAATCTGCACCTCTGCCTGGTAGTGCCAGTGCAACCCCTGGCAGGCACAGGTCACATGTTCATGGCCCGACACTGTGAACTGTAAAACCTGGCCTGTACAGTCCTCAGCTGTCAATAATACCCCTGTGTAGGCCACACACATGCCAGAACTGTGTGCATACATATACACACACACACACACCGGAAACATATGTAGGGCACCGCAACACACACATGCATAACATCTACACACACCCAATTAGATCAAAGGCCCTAACCCACACAAATGATGTCATACAATGGCGCAGCCTAGGCCTCTGGCAAACATTATCACCCTGTGCATATGATGATGCCTGTGCCGCATACCTGACATGCACACCATCATTACAGGGACATGCTCATATGGTCTGATGCACAGGGTGAACAGACTAGGAAGATAAGTGTAGTTTACAATTGTTGAGTACTGTTGACAGACAGCAGCCATACCATGTATTACAGGTGTACAATGCATTTTCTGCTGTTAACAGTATATATCTTATGTAACAAGAGTAACTGCATGTTGGTCATGATGTTCTGCTTTCCTCCTTCAGGTCTAATTGCACATGCCGGTGGATGTCAGTGTTTGCAGTTAGTGTCCCATATGTCCATGTGGACTACTCACACGTATGTATGAATATACCAGCATGCACCTTGTAGCTGCCACATCACAGTGAGAATGTCCCACGTTCCAAACATGTCTACTGATCCAAGAGCATGATAGCTGTGTATTAAGCTACTGTGGCTACAGGCGTGACATCCCTACTGGGTGACATCAAAAGTACAGTTACATGGAGTGGTGAGTTAAGAGAGCAGTGCAGCTGATTACAAGTGTAAAGGCCAGTGGGAAGTGTGATGCCTCATTGGGAAGCAGTAATACACGTTCCCATGACAGGATGCCAACACAACTGCACCCACACCCTCAGGTATTAACACACATGTATTCAGTGACACAGTAACACACCCACACACTCATGGATTCACCGACACAGTAACACATGCTCACACACAGTTGCTACTGTTGAGTTGAGGATCCCTGCCTATGTGCAAATCATCATAACAAGACTGTGCACCTACATGATGCACCACAGAGAATACACATGTAGGGGTAGTCAATATGGTCTATGATCGGGGACATCAACATGGATAGTAGATTGCATCGCCTGGATGGGGGGAGGGGTCTTATCAGTTCAATATGGTAACATACATCCTCACTCCAGGGACCAGACAGCCATACATACACACACACACACACACACACACACACACACACACACACACACACACACACACGGACACACACACACACACACACTGTGGCATTCACTATTGAATACACCTATGTCATGCACATACAGATACCTCATATGTGTGAGATACATGCCCCTGCCTATGTCCTGCTTTCTACATTGCAGTCTATACAGATGTCTACACTAGTGTACAGGAGAGTGAGTAACAATTGAGATGTATTCCCCACCATACCTGACCTATATGGACACACACGCAACCATACATGTCAGTACTGTGAATCAAACACCTGCCTAGCTCATGATATGTATGACAGACTTACTGCAGTATTGCATGCGTTACAAAGTGTACTGACACTTCCTTTGGCAACAGTGCTGATATATGTGCATGGGAGGTCTTAACTGTTACAGGTGTCAAGTGATTTACCTTCGGTGTCACCCTGACGGCTGTCTATGTTATGTGTTATGTCCTTCAATTAACGATACCATTGCTTACTGGTTACACAAGTTATTGCTGGACTGCTTGTGACACACCTGTGAGCTGTTCTCAGCAAACATCCATCTGCAAAGATGCCCCACCACTTAGTTATTTCCACACATCTTTCCATACCTGAGGTACATCTTTCCATACATTCAGCATATTACCATATACAGTTGGCAATGTTGAGGCTGCATTGCAACTGCATGATGTACTAAGATACACGTCACCTGCATACATCAGCAACTGCACATGCATGGTATCTGAATGCACACCACTACATGTACATGTGTGTAGGTCCTACAATCCTGTCATTTGGGCATGTTTATAGGCATTGCAGTTGGTGGACATGTGTAATGACATACATGACACATGGACTGTTGTACGATATGATAGGTGTAATGGGTGATTGGTACAGAGGGAATGTTACCTCTGTCAACACTGATATCACACCTTATGTACTGTTAGCATTCAACAGCCATGGACCTACATTCCATGTGCATGTGTGTAATGGCTGTAGTCACCTGTCTGCACAAAGGACAATAACAGCTATGCTATTTACATGCATGTTGTGTGTGTGTGGCATGTACATATCCAGGGCAGGTACATGTATGTCATATCCAAACATGAGGGTGTGTACTGGTGTACAGCAACAGTCATCTGCTAATGCTGTAAATAAATGAGGGCCCCTGGTATGTGTACAGCTGACCTGGTTACAGACAGTGGTATCATTGCATTGCAAAACACATGATACAACTGTGTCAGTACATGGGTACTATCTACAGTTGATGTAGAGCTTGGTACAGTCCACTGGTCAAGGATTACATGGTGGTGTACTCTTATATGTCCTACAACATGTATGGATGTGTGTTGGTGGTCCGAGAGCATAGTGGTGTCTGAGGTTTACATCCTAGAATGCAGCATTTGACACTGTGTCCTGCACCTGGCTCATCTGTGATGCCATTTGTGGGGGTACCGGTCAGTACATGTGAGTGGTCTCTATGTATGTGGAGACACCACCACCTGGAGCGGTCTGTACCTATGTTATGGCCCACATGTTTGGTTCTGAGATATTTGGTTATAGGGCTATCATGCACTACAGAGCCTTCAGCGAGGTGTTCCTCACTGCACAGATGTCAGTACTCCCCATTGTTGGATCTACAGTGAACAGCTGTGATTATGGACACTACACATCTAGCACTGGTTAACATAAGCATACAATGCAGTTGTCCTCTAGGTGTCAGGGTGTTATCCTGTGTTTAGGACATTTGCCTTGGAATGGCACTATATGGGCGAATGCGACTTGGGTATTATCCCCACTCCCTTGAATCATGGATGCATGTGATATGTGTCAAAGATATGTTTACTGTCAGTCATTTCATCCCAGAATGACATACATTGGACAACCTCGTACTTACAGCAGGACATTGGCTCATTGTATTGGTCAAGCAGTTGCCACTCCTACCAAGGCTGATTGTGTTGGTCAAGCAGTTTCCACTCCTAGCAAGACATCACTGTGAGTGGTGTTATTGTGAATGGTATAGGATGGTATATCCAAGGTGATGGACAGCAGCAGATGTTGTGTAAAAGACCGGTGTCAGATATATGTAGAGCACCATTCCTGCTAACAATGACAACTATTAACACCAGAGCCCATTACAATGTGTTCTATACATCTAACTGTAATAGCAAGGCCACTGTGGCCTTCCGTGTTTAGAATCAGAGTGCATCCCAGACAGCCCTGTGCTACTATGTGTATGATCATGCCCAGTATAAGCTTGTGTAGAGGGACACATAGTGCATTCTGAACAGCCCTGTGCTACTAAGTGTGTGAGCATGCCCAGTGACACTTTGTGTCAGTTATGTGCCTCTGTGTATGGACATGGCCATTGTAAACCTGTATAGTGATAGCAGTCATCCATTCCACAGATGGGCATACTGCAGGTCAGGATGGATTCCTAATTTAAACACATAGGTTCACAGGTATGTACATCTTAACTGCCAGCATCCCTGTTGATGTCCGCATTCCTAAAAGGTCATAATGACAGCTTTGAAATGTGTAGTCTGTGTGGCACGACTCGTAACAATGTAATATTATAATAGTGATTGTTAAATAGGCAGGTGTTCTGTTCCCACCACTGGTGTGTGTGTGTGTGTGTGTGTGTTTTTGTCCCTGTCTGCCTGAGGACTGAATAATGCTTTTAGACTGCTCACACTCCATACAATTCTTATACCCGCCTTTGGCAAGGTTGATGGTGTCACCCACCTACAAATACACCTCTGGGAGTGCTGTGTCCCAGTAATCTCGCTAGCGTGTTCTGTAACTGCAAAATGCTGTAGTGTAATAAAGTAGTTAGGTTTGTGTTCTAATCCCACAAGTGTGTGTGTGTGTGTGTGTGTGTGTGTGTGTGTGTGTGTGTGTGTGTGTTTGTCCCCATCTGCCCAAGGACTGAATAATGCTTTTAGACTGCTCACACTCCATACAATTCCTGTACCCACCTTTGGCAAGGCTGATGATGTCACCCACCTACAAATACACCTCTGGGAGTGCTGTGTCCCAGTAATCTTGGTAGCACGTTCTGTTACTGCATAATGCTTTAGTATAATAAAGTAGTTATGTCAGTGTTCTAATCCCAGACTTGCCAAGTGTGTGTGTGTGTGTGTTTGTCTCCATCTGCCTGAAGACTAAAGAATGCTTTTAGACTGCTCACACTCCATACAATTCCTATATCCACCTTTAGCAAGGCTGATGATGTCACCCACCTACAAATACACCTCTGGGTGTGCTGTGTCCCAGTAATCTTGGTAGCGCGTTCTGTAACTGCAAAATGCTGTAGTGCAATAAAGTAGTTAAGTCGGTGTTCTAATCCCAGACTTGCCAAGTGTGTGTGTGTGTGTTTGTCCCCATCTGCTTGAGGACAGAATAATGCTTTTAAACTGCTCATACTCCATACCATTCCTATACCCACCTTTGGTAAGACTGATGATGTCACCCACCTAGAAATACACCTCTGGGAGTATTGTAACCCAGTAATCTGAGTATCGCTTTCTGTAACTGCATAATGCTGTAGTGTGCTAAAGTACTTGGTCGGTATTCTAATCCCAGACATGCCAAGTGTGTGTGTGTGTGTGTGTGTGTGTGTGTGTGTGTGTGTGTGTGTGTGTCTGCCTGCATGAGACAAGTACAGTGCTTTGTAGAGCATGCACTCTCTGTACAAATCACATGACCACCATTGTCATTCCTGCTGCTGTCACCCACCTAGATATACACCAGTAGGCGTGCTTCAACCCAGTATTAACCGTAGTGTGTGCCCTAAAAGCATATTGCTGCAGTGTGATATGGTAGGTAGGGGTTTGTAGACAGGACATGGCAAGTGTGTGTTTGTCTGTCAGAGCCTGTGTAGAGGTGGCTGTGAGTGTTTTACCATTGGACATGTTGGGCAGCAGATTTTGTAGTTTACCTATATGGTGTCCGTCTTATGACACATTGGCATGGGACTGTGTTGGCAAGCCATACCCCTACATCTGGCAAAAGGCCTGGTGAACAAAGTATGTAATCCTACTAGTACCTGGTATATGTCCCGCACCCATGTGCCATACACAAACAAACTTGTCTAGGATATCCCGCTATGTTGCTAGTACTATGCACATTGATGACAGATAGTAGGCATGGTGTGAATGCAGTGGCCTGCAGAGGACATGGCATCCTGTAGTGTGGTACAATAGGCACATACATGTGGGCATTGTGCCTTCACTATGTTCCACAATGGATGCCTGCAATATATTTGGTGCCATCAAATGTGATCCTCAGAGGCCATACAATGCTTTATACATGTGCCCTGTATGGACCCATGCCACAGACACCATGGAATACCTGTATCATACTATTAATTCAGGTACAGGGTCGTCCTGCTCACTATAAGCAGGTTTCGCCACACCAGGCCAGTATTGGCATATCGGGGAATAACAGGCTGTGTACACAACATGTGCCTGTCAAACCAGATACACTTGTACATGTCATTGTACAGTATTGGTGGACATGCACATCCCAGGCAATGTCCAGGCAATGTCCACGTGAAGGACTATCAAACTCAGACATGGCATGCATTGCAAAGCTATTGCCATACATATTGGTAACCAGGATGTCAGGGCAGATCATGCAGTACCCATCTGTGTGGGACATTGCAAACACAATACTCCTGCACTTCACACCTTTGTCGGGTGACGTAATACCAAGGATTACCCCTCACCAAGCCTTGTACAGCCATCTTGCACAGCCAACCACTACACACCCATGAAGCAATGCATACGTGCATGCCAGTACTGGCACCTTGTGTCTGAGTGTGGGTTATGATGCTCCCAACCACAGTCACAACCAGTATAACCCTCGTTGTCATACCAACAGATGTCAAACACTTTCACATGCCCTAGCCCATAGAACCTCCAGATATCCCTTGTGGTGCATTTAGTCCTGTGCATTACTGCAGTGTGGCAAACTAAGTAGTTAGGTTGTGTATTTGTGGCCCTGGCAAAGAGTGTCAATGTGTGTCCATTAGAGAGTGTGGTTGTGGTGACAATGACATCCATTCACATGGATTGCCATGTGTGCCACACCTAATGTATGTCTACTATATCTCTGTTGCAGATGTCACTCACCTACACACATATATGTTCTTATAGCACAGCAATATGTTGCCTTTGTGGCACATGTAGTAACGTCATGCACGTGTAATAGTAATGAGTAGTCAGTCAGGGGTTTCACCCCTGTACTGTTAGGCGTGAGGCAGACGATGCTTAGGGTTAAGTCTCCAAGCCCTTCCCTGGTGTACTTTGCCTGTCCCACCCACACACTCTCTGGTGGATGTGAAGGAGTACACCTGCTCAGCAGCAGCATGTGTATTGTAAGTGATGGACATGGTCAGGTGATGGCCTCTGCACCTATTGCAGTCCTCCTCTAGCTGATTGCATGTGGAACAGCTGTGATGGTGTTCCCATATCCATTCACATGATAAACACAGTACACTATCTAGGGAAAACATGTTGGTATTTGGCCATGTGAGTGGTAACTGGATGTGGTGTTCTGACACATCATCACAGATGATATCTGGATGTACCTCAAACATTATACACAGTGGGAAATAGCCTAAAGACAGGAGGGTGATGTGCCACACATGACTACAGCATGCAAGTGTAGCTATGCTGCATTGAGACTACTGCCTGTTTAACATGTGTGTGGAAATGGCTATTCTGCATGTTTTAATACAGACATGATAATACTCTGTTTATGAGGGACCCCCATCTGTAGGGCCATCTGTGAACTAGTCAGTGTGTTCAACCATTTATTTCCTATGTTACACACTGAACACATAGCTGTGCACAGCAGAAATATAGTGTGAGGACTGCAGACAGTACATGATGATAGGGATGTGTTACTGCCATTGCATCCCTGACTGGACATATGTCACATGAAACAGTTGTATGACAGACACTGTCTGGGGTTCCAAGTGACAAGCCAATAATGGGCAACTGTTCATAGCTGCGGTCACATGTCTACTACACATTGTACAGATGGCATGCAGTATATATGCATGTGTTGTGCTCCCTCTGCAAATGTATACCATCTGTTGTGTTGGGTTGATGGTGATATCTATGCATACTGTTGTAGGTAATCCTGTATGCTGTTGTCTATCACTAAGCCATATGTGGGTTTAAACTGCAACACCATAGGCTGAATGGGTTGGGAGGTCATCACAGAACCTCCTGTCCCACTTCAGCTGACCATGGCACAGGGCACTAGCACATCTGGGGCCCAGTCTTGGACATCAACCTCTGTTGGCTCTGCACTACCTTCTGGTGGTACCACCACTGAGGATGGATCATGTCCTCCCTTGGAGTAGGACCAGCCAGGTACATGTCTGCTGTCGTGTGGTCCCGGATGTGTTGTGTTGGAGGCTCACTAAGGGGTTCTAAAACCAGATATGCAAGCTCAAGGGCAGAGTGTCACATTTACAGGGTGATGCTGCCCCTCCTGGACAGCCCTCAGCACTGCCTCCTTTGCAGCTGTTTAGGTGCAGTGGTGGTTGCCCATGGCTGGGGACCTCTGTCCCACTGTTCCCATGGGCTTGTGAATGCCATACACCCATCCCAGTCTGGGGTGTATCCCCCCACATGTGTCATATACCAACCCTGTATGCTGTATTTTCTGTGAACCTATGCTACCTATCCTCCACGGTCATACCTACACTCCTTCCCCTATATCCGACCCTGACCTACAGAAACATTAGGCAAATCTAGGACAACATCTGCCCTATACATAGCTGTGAATTTCACACATGTGCCCACTGGACACATGTAACACTTGTAATATGCATCACAACATACTCCTGTTATTCTCACCCCTGTCCCTCAGTCGCATGATCCTTTTATGCACATCACTCCTAAATGGTCTAGGTACACGTGATGAGGACGACCACATTGTACATACAACACTAACAGTCCCTCTATGGTTACCCCATTTACCTTTATCATGATGATGATGTTGCACACAGCACCTTGCAAGAGTTCTGTTCACACATAATGATTGGACAGGTACTGTTGTGTTAATGTATATTACATGCGCAGAGTGATGTATACGGCCAATGTACAACTATTTGCGTGTATGAATGCCACATGTCTGTCTGAGGGACTCTTGAGATCACATAGAAAAACACAACTACATAATACAGGCATCACTGGTGTTTCCCATTTCATTCATTTGTAATGCTTTGTTGCCACATGGTATGTTTCTGATATATCTCTCTATATATGTATGTACCTATATGCTGGACATAAACACTCGTGTATACATCTACATGATGGGATACATTCCTATACTGTTGAATGACTGCGCTGTATGATATGTCTGTGGTACTGTCTGTTGTCTGTATATCTGCCATGGCGTATTGGTAATTCACATTAGCTGTGTGTGCAGGGTCCTGGTTCTGACCCTTGCAGAGGATGTTTAATTGGTTGCAGGGCAGAACAAGGCCATTGAATATGGAGGGAGTAAGGCACATTAACGCAGTTGGGAGCGGGTGTGCATGGGTTTGCACGGTGTTCAGCACTGCTGACCTCTGGTTACAGCTTCTTACACTCAGTTAGCCTCTACATTGCTTTACCAGTGCAATACTCGCATACTGGTAGCCAAACACGCTTACACCCGCTCGCTCCCGCACTTGCAAATGCACAGACATTGGTGCTTGCATCTGTCACTCACACCCCTAGGTGGGAGCAAGGACCACAATTTTACCTTGTGATGCCTATTACATCAGACTACATGACTACAGTATAGGGAATGGCTGCCCATTAGGCGACGGCATGGCTTTCGACTGTATGGAATCGACGGCCTGTCCAGTGAATTAATCATATTATTTGTGTGTTCCTCATACAATCTGCTCCCATCTGGCTGATACATGGGAACAGAGACTCTTCAATACAGACAAGTAATTGGGTTTTGTGAGCCACATCCGTTGGCCGAATCATGCTGCTGCATACCTATTATAGGTTTGCCACCTTTTCAATTGGCCAAGGTGGGACTTTAGGGTTAACACCTGTCCCACTTTGCAAGAGACAGTCCCTCTTTAGGCAGTTGTGCCCTGCAAAAATAATCAAGACATAGCAAATGTCCTGAGATTACAGGACAATATTATATCCTAATTTTCTTTAATAGTTGCATAAAACAGTTACTTTATATATGAAACTTCTATATGGTATGTGAAGTAGCATAAGCAATTCATATGTTACTAGAATAAGCTTTTACTTGTGCAAATAAGTAAAATTCTGTACTATGCATGGCTGTAGGTATGTTTTGTCCTGGAAAATATGACATTTCTGCAGAACATGTCCCACTTTGGCCATTTGGAAAGGTGGCAACCCTATAGGACCTTTATGTAGAGACGTCAGATTTTGCAGGGCAAAACATACCCACAGCCAGTACAAAGGAGAGTACTTCACTGTTTTGCCTAAATAAAAGGTTATTCTTGTAGCATTATAGTTGCTTATACTGTTTCTTATAACATGTAGGTGTTTCAGATACAAAATAATTGTTTTATGCAACTACTACAGACAATATAGGAAATCTTTGTCCTAAATCACAGGACTTTTACCATAATTACAATTATTTTGCAGGACATAACTGCCCAAAAGGGAGTGTCCCTCGCAAAGGTGGACAGGTGGTAACCCCAACCCTATTATTCTATCATCTTTCTAAGGTAGTCGGTGGAACATGCACTTTCTCTCACTAGCAGACCTCTCATACGAATGGGGAAGAATGAACACTGAATCAGGGACACTGCACAACAACCTCAGGGACACATTTAGAAGTTTGGTGCTATCAACCTGAAACATTGACAGACCCAGAGCACATATGTATTCATACACATTGTCTGAGGTACATGCTGTTTATGACTCTTACACGTTGTCATTATTCATTATGTGTATCCCGCCACCTTTCCTCCTAATATCACCAGTTCTAGGAGGGTTTAGTTGGGACTGAGTTAGATTCTGATTCGTAATCACGGACGTCCCTGGTAATTAGGGACAGTTCAATTATATGGTCCCTATGTGTTCCCCCTGTGGTTTACGGACTATCCAGTAGATGTGCTCTTAAGGATTGGGAGGTATGGGTGTCTGTTATGCCCACATCAGAATATTACTTACATCCACGAGGTGGTCCTAATACGGCTGTGCCAGCCAACAACTGTATGCCTAGTTCCATAATCGCATACCCATACTTCCCCTACCTGCCACTTCTCTACAGCACTCATCCTTACTGGGGCCACAGGTGGGGTATAAACACACCCCTACACACTGCCCACTCTCCCCATGTTGGGACACATGTCGTACATTGTGTCAACCCATGTGTTATCAGGCTTGCACAACTTACTGGTCTGTGTACAGCTACATCCTAGTTGCATCAATCTTTACAGGGCTTGGCTACAAGAAATAAATTTTTGGTGTCCCACAAGGGACATCGCTGTCTATGTTTAAAGTGTAGACCTTGTAGATCTCTCCCACTGGTGGTTTCCTGCTGGTGGTCTGGGAAGCAG
This sequence comes from Protopterus annectens, assembly GCF_019279795.1. Taxonomy (NCBI): domain Eukaryota; kingdom Metazoa; phylum Chordata; order Ceratodontiformes; family Protopteridae; genus Protopterus; species Protopterus annectens. The sequence goes on along the minus strand of NC_056725.1, from coordinate 1,641,522,828 downwards.
TGGTGTATTTATCTTTATTGTGTGTCTGTATTTCTCACTGGCCTAGATGGGGGGGGGGGGGGGTGGGAGGTAGACGTTTGTTTATTGGACCTCCCACCAACATATGCCCGGACTGAACATATGTTACCCGTAACTGCTGTATCATATCCTAGGTATATACATGTGTATATTTACTGTAACATACATATATCTATTTACATTAATATATACAGATATATCTGCATATGTATGCATACATGTATATTCATATCTTGCTATATATATATATATATATATATATATATATATATATATATATATATATGATCTAACAACATATGGGTCTATGGTTGCCTGCATATGTACAGAGTCATATGTGGGTATGTATCTGTATTCCTTCTCTGTATGTATACATTCGTACTACTGCGAGGAAGAAGCATATCTCTATCTTGCTATGGGTACATATACACACACATAGCTCTACTTATATACGTCTGCATCTGGTTATTCCGTTCCATGCCATATAGATTACACTTTGCTTCAGTGGGTCTCGCAGTGGGTGTGGCTGCTAGTTGGGCAACGCCTCTGCCCAATGAACACATTCGCTTACATCCCTAGGGCTGTCCATATTGGCTAACATCAGCCAACACCTGCACACCTAGACCCATAAGTAGCTACCCATAATTCCCCCACCCTTGCCTACTCGACAGCACCCATCCGTACGCTGGGACCTGGTGGGTTCTGGACACACCACTACACGCTGCCCACTCACCACTTCATGGGACCCATTTCATACAGTTGTCTCAGCCCATGGGTAATCTGGGTTACCCACCCTTGTATTCCGAGTCTGTATACACCAAGGACAAACTGGACAATCTATCCCATTCCTATGGTTTGGCCAATTTGTGGGGTGTCCCGCAAGGGATGCTCCAATATGTGTTCCATGATTAGAATCCATGGGTTTACTGTGCCCCACCCGGGTGTATCCTGCCTGTGGTCTGGGGAGCAGTGGACACTTTACATTGCTTGTGTGTATAGTTCCCTAGTCCGGCTGTAGGGGGGTGGTGGAAGGGCATGCTGTGTGTGCCATGTGTCTTGCCTGGGGTCCTCACTTCCATTACCATAGCCTGTGAACAAATGCCACTCCTGTGTGCTTTTTCCTGTCATAGCTGTATATCTCTATATATCTACACACACACACACATACATATATATATATATATATATATATATATATAAAAACAAAGAGTTAGTAGGTCACACTAAAAAAACAATGAGAAAAAAAACTAAATGAAAACTCCAGCCAAGCTAGAACTTTCAAAGAGTGACCTTCCAAACCTCCTGTAACAGAGGCCAATGGGATATATGCAAATGACCCTTATGAACATCAGGTGTTTTAGCAGCAATTCTGAATGCCCATGGCTTTTACATTTGAAATTATTTTAATAGACAATATCAGACTAATAAAGCTAAAACCCACTAGCTGTGAATATGCATATTTCAGCCTTGTTATAACCTCTTCAGCATAGCATAAGCAGAATATTTGCCTAACCTTAAGAAACACGAGGTTGTTATACCCAGCTGATGTCCATTTTCATTAGGGTGATTGCAAAATATCCCAAAAAACAAATTAAAACAAATAAAAACAAAGAGTTAGTAGGTCACACTAAAAAAAACAATGAGAAAAAAAATTAAATGAAAACTCCAGCCAAGCTAGAACTTTCAAAGAGTGATCTCCCAAACCTCCTGTAACAGAGGCCCATGGGATATATGCAAATGACCCTTATGAACATCAGGTGTTTTAGCTATATGGCAATTCTGAATGCCCATGACTTTTACTTTTGAAGTCATGTATTTATATATGTAAATATATGTGTGTGTGTGTGTGTGTGTGTGTGTGTGTGTGTGTGTGTGTGTGTGTGTGTGTATATATATATATATATATATATATATATATATATATATATATATATATATATATAATATATATGTATATGTATGTCTGCAACCATATATATATATATGTATATATTTTTATATATATATATATATATATATATATATATATATATACATATGAATAGATGTCTATGTATATATATATATATATATATATATATATGTATATATATATATATATATGAATATATATATACAGCTGTGTGTCTGTAAACCAATACATTCCCCGCTCATACATACGTAATGACGTTTATATATGCTTCACCACCATACTAGTGCCTTATTCATTATGACACCGACACTTCACTCCAGTTATCTTGTAATCGGTATTTAGCACGTTATACAGCGGACAGATGTCGCAATATGTTCATGTACGGATTACCGATGGTAACTGGAATGTGATACGGTGTGATTCGTCCCGTCCCTCTTCTGCACAGCCTATTATTCCATCTACTGTGGATGTTTATATGTGCACATTCCTATTATTTATGTCAACAAATGGAATGCATGTGTTACAGAGAATGTACTTCAACATATTGTTGTCTGCATGTGTGTATGCATATATACCTATTACAAACTAGCTGACCTCCACGGGGCGGTCCATTAGAACTGGACCATTCAACCCTGGCATGCCTGGATCCAGAATTTTATACCCATAGTTCCTCCACCCCACCCATGTTGTCTTTACACACATAACATCCATCATCCAGTTGTTATCGCAGCCATGACACACCTTTACATATTGCCCTCTCCAGAGCATTTGGGGCCCTACACATATTTTGTCCTGCCTCGTGTATTCACAGGCTCTTCCGCCATGTAATATTTGCACATACATGCCTTTCCTGGGGTTATGGATTATGGCCATTTGCAATTCCAATTTTTGGTGGACCCAGCATGGACTATATTCCGTCTGTGTGTAAAGTAGACTTAGCAATTCAACGATGTTACTCCCACTGGTAAAACCCTGCCTGTGGTGGGAGTAACAGTGCTCTGCTCACTCCTGGGCAGCTTTTTATGACATACGCTGACAGCACTATATAATACCATATTTGCTCTTGATTCACTTCACATCCCTTGTGTATGCTTTATTGTTACGATGTTCATTCTTCATAGATATATATATATATATATATATATATATATATATAATTTAATGTATGTAGATATATATCTTTACATATATATATATATATGTGTGTGTGTGTGTGTATATATATATATATATATATATATATATATATATACATATATATATATATATATATATATATATATATATATATATATATATATATTAAATCTGTACATACAAAATTACATTTCCTATGCTGGGCGATGCTTACACCCGCGCAGGCACACTCGCCTATGCTTACTGTGCATTACATATGTTTACTGCCACTTATTTGTGCTTACTTGTGCCTTATTCATTATGACAGTACCACTTTGACTTGAAGGGATCTGGTTAATAGTGCCATGCGATACACACGTTCACTTTTACATGTTCTAATGTCAGCTTTACAGCAGAACGACTATGATTCCACAAGGAAATGATATGTGCTATAGTCGAACTTGAACCGTGAATGCCTGTTTGTTAGGTGGATGCTCTAACCACTACACTATTGGTGTTCTGCTTCATTTATATGTATACCCATGGTTCATAGTTACCCGAACACACACCTCAACACTTCATTTACACAGCAGGCATCCATTTCCCTGGTGGGAAAACTGCACTACTACACATGTGCCATTCCCTACTGCTCTGGACCCGTGCCGCATGCTGACTCTCTCCGAGTATATTCAGACCTCCAAAGACTATAGTCCTGACACATGCATATGTTTGATTGTCAGAGTGTTCATCTGGGTTTAGGCTTGTTCTCTACCTGTCTGAAAGTCAGATTTAGCAGGTGGACAAGGTTATTCCCACTGTTAGTATCCTATCTGTAGTTATAGTCGGAGAGATTTTGACCACCTGATATGTCAGTGCCAGATAATATGGGTCTTCTGTTGTTTTTCTTTGCATTTAGTATGAATACTTTCTTGTTCACATGTCCATTCAATATATATATATATGTGTGTGTGTAGGGTTGTCACCCTTCCAAATTCCCAAAGTGGGACATTATTGGTATGTGTGTGTGTAGGGTTGCCACCCTTTCAAATGCCTGAAATGGGACATTATTGGTACAAACATCAGAATTTGCAGGCCTGAACATACCCACAGCCAGTACAAAGGACAGAACCTCACATTTTGACCTAAATGACAGCTTATTCTTGTAGCATTTTAGTTGCTTATTCTGTTCCGTATAACATTTAGGTGTTTCAAATACAGAATAACTGTGTTATGCAACTATTACATAAATATAGGGTAGTTTATCATTAAATCTTGGACATCTGCCATTGTACATTATTTGTACAGGACACAACTGTCCAAAGAGAGACTGTCCCTCGTAATGTGGGACAGGTGGTTACCCTAAATCTATCTATCTATATATATATATATATATATATATATATATATATATATATGTATATATGTATATATATATATATATATATATATATATATATATATATATATATGTGTGTGTGTGTATATATATATATATATATATATATATATATATATATCTGTGTATGTACGCATGCATACACATCTATATGATTTAATTACTTTGATCATACTGTTGAATGACTGTGCTGTCTGCATGTTTGTGATAACATCGAAGTTAGGTATAACTGCCGTGGCTTAGTGGAAAATCACATTGATTGTGATGTGTAGGGTCCTGCATCGGGCCTGGCTGACACGGTTTATTGTGTTGCTGGGTAGAACAAGGGCCATTGAACAAAGCATGAGTACAACACATTTCAGCTGCAGTTTTCCGTTAAACCGCCGATTCACGTCACGCAAAAACCTTCTACATTCTTACTGTGATACATCACCCCAGTTCACATTTTAATGGTATTATCTCGTTATACAGCATAAAATTAGCAAGATATGCTCGTATACGGATTACACGTCATAAATGGTGTGTGCTGCAGTTGAAACGGCAATGTCTGCTCGATAGTCGGATGCTCTAACCACTACACTATTGGTGTTCTGCTTCATGTATATGTAAACCCATGGTTCATAGTTACCCAAACACACGCCTCAACACTTCACTAACACAGCAGGCATCCATTTTCCTTTTGGGAAAGCCACACTACTACACATGCGCCATTTCCTACTGCTTTAGACACGTCCTGTATGTTGGCTCACTCCAAGTATATTCAGACGTCCCAAGCTTATAGTCCTGGGACATACATTCATATCACGGTCAGGGTGTTCAATTAGTCTTCCTATTTTTGGATCATCCAGCTGTTGACTGGGACTGCCCTGTACTTGTTTGAAAGTCAGATTTAGCACGGGGACCTAGTTAGTTCCACTTTTAGCATCCTACCTGCGGTTGGGGATGCAGAGGTGTGCTATATCTATTGTGACCATATTCATTCTTCATATACATACATACACACACACACACACACACACACACACACATATATATATATATATATATATATATATATATATATATATATAGATATATAGATATATAGATATATATATGTATAGGTCTGTACATACACATGCATATGCACCTACATGCTTATTTACATTTCCCATACCTTTGAATCACCGCCACTTACCGTCCTGCATACACGCTTGCATACCCTCTTATGTCTAGGGTTGTCACCTTTTCAAATGGCCAACGTGGGACATTTTCGGGACACACATCAGACACATACCTATGGTCAGTACAAAGAATATAACTTTACTTTTTTGCCTAAATGAAAGCTTATTGTTGTAGAAGTTTAGTTGTTCATTCTGTTTCTTTTTACATACAGAAATAACTATTTTATGCAACTCTTACATGAAATATGGGACATAATTATTTCCTACAATCTCAGGACATTTAGCATTTTAATATTGTTGGTCAGGACAGAACTGCCTAAAAAGGGACTGTCCCTCGCAAAGTGGGACATGTGGTAACCCTACTTATGTCTCTTTTAAAGCACCTTGATCACCCTATATCTGACTGCCACTATTGTGGCCATCATATAAAATTAGCCCCTGCATGGCTTGGACCCGGGAACAGGAACACCATAGTCACTGGTTTTACCACTAAACCATCCGTGATACATTCTGTATGGATGGTAATTAGGATATATGACTTTACTACAGCCATTCCACAGAACTGGCAACAAATGTGACAGTCGGGTGGTGTACATATGTATAGTACATGTTACTATTCATATGTTTCTGAAACACATATGTATACATTTGCAAGTATACATATTTATGAATTGAACACATACTTGACAACTACTTATATGCGTGTATGTGTGATGTGTAGCTATGCGAATGTGAAGGGTATATATTCCCGATAATGCACTTGGGGAGACGTGCATCACGGTCAGGTGTTTAATCCCGGGTCATAGGTTCTGCAGGACCGGCTGGAGGCTGAGCAGGGTTGTGGACAACTACTGCTCATACAACTTGTGTCCAGATGTCTACGGGACTGGACATCGTGTTGTGACACCAAGTCTAATGTTTAGAACAGATACTTATCCCATGAGGGATATCAAAAAATTGTGGGGACCAGTGACCTCGATTCTTTTGGCTTTACAAAAATGAGGTACAGTTATACATGCAAGGGATAAATAATTTGCAATCCTGAGACTGCCCAGGTTGAGACTGCCTACTAGAAATGAATAGGGGTCACTGTGTGCAGATATGTCTGCGACAAGCTAGCAGCCCGAATATGGGTGGTTTTGGTGGACGTTCAGGAAGGGGGGAGTGGTGTGCTGTGGAAGGGATGATGGGTATTCAATTATGTATCCAGGTGTGTTGGGGTTGGATGGCTCAGTTCAGGCCAGACCATTATGTGGGTGTGTGCCGGTAACGTTTCTGTGCATGTGTATCGCACATTTTAATGATCATATGTTTGTGAGATTGTGTTCTACAGTATGGCCTGTCAGGTTGTATTGTGGCTGTGAATGTTTGTTCTTTGGTTTTCTTTCTGATTCACCCACTGCTCCCTCGTACAACTCCAGTTCATCTATTGTGCATCTGACCCAGTCTCCCCTTGGAGAATTATTACCTGTCATCCCCCCACCCCCATATTCCACACACACCATCCATCCCTTCTCTGTTTGATGGCCCTTGGCACAGTCAACAGAACACATTGCGTACACTACATATCTCTGGTACCAATATGGTTGTGAGGACTACCCTAGTATTGTTGATCTTCCACATGCTGTACTTCACATACATAGGCACACGCAAATACTTATCTTTCATGACATGGTAGGTAGACCCTGGTAATACCAGTTTATCTTTGGGCTATCCTGACAAGGATGACTTGGACCACAAATGGGCAAATATTGAGTGAATGCTCTGACCATTGGTAGTGTTGCCACCTTTTCAAATGACCAAAATAGGACATTTTCAAGACACACATCAGATTTTACAGGCCAACACATACCCACAGTCAGTACAAAGGATAGTACACTAGTTTTATGCCTAACTGAAAGCTTATTGTTGTAGCAGTTTAGTTGCTTATTCTGTTTCTTGTAACATTTAGGTATTTTACATACGGAAATAAGTATTGTATAGAACTATTACATAAAATATGGGGCATAATTATGTCCTACAATCGCAGGACATTTAACATTTATAATGGTTTTGGTATTGACACAACTGCCCACAGGGGGACTGTCCCTCACAATGTGGGACAGGTGGAAACCCTAACCATTGGGCTAGGCTTAGCAAATGTCAGCGGTGCGATAACACGCTGTGTTTCACTTCCACTTGGTATAACAATTAACACTACAATGGAATACGGGCACGGGGTTTTAAATGTCATTTGTTCGAGGGACGGGGACTCAATATTCAGCTACGTGCCTTTGTGTTTACTTTATATTTTGGTGTTCGCAAAACTGTCTTGTATGCTTTGCATACATTTCAGTATCCACTGACACTGACAGGAGTGATTATTATTAGAGGCAGGCTGTACTAGTCAGCATTTTCGGTTGTGCTTATGCAGCCGACATGTTCACGACTCCGTGCAGCGCTTAGACATGCCCCCTGCACTCACGCACATTTCCTATGCACACGGAAGTTGCGGCAGCGTGCCTTCATTAATATGCATGTGGTGCTGCTGCACCATCTCTACGCTGCATGGTCGGTGCAAGGCTAACGCCATCCTTGCTCCGAGCTTCATGAATCCCGGGGAGTAACTTTTTCCATCAGCCAAATCCATACGTGCATTCACAGCTGCAAAAAATTTGCAACAAAAATTATGCTAACTACTTGTCAGAAAGTGTTCCATTATATGTATACATTTTTGTTTACAATATATAAGACATACATATAAGATATACACTTTAAAATGTCAGAGATAAAGCAATTGCAATGTTTTTTTTTATTATTTCAAGGAAGTACAGTGGTGCAATACTCTAAGCTCTTTAGTGCTTGCTTGACAGGAAGTTATTCTCTTGTAAGAATTAACAAAAGCTGAATATTGACTGTCAAGTACATTTTCTGCATCCAAGCATACTAGAGTCAAAATGACTCCTAGCAGTTTTGATAGATTTAATACTGTAAATGACCGTTTACTTTTGTAATTGTAAGGCTGTCAAATGAAGTGAAATGTTTTCTTGCTCCCTGTCAGTAAATTTGCTTCAGATTTTTTCACATTCATTGAGCCTGATCAAATTTCATAAGACATGTTCAAGGATATATTATATATTTATATTCCTCCACAAAGTGTTTTTTTTTGTTTCTGAGCATAAGAGGAGCAGCACTGAGCTGCTTTGCCTTCAGACACGTTAAGCGATATACAAAGACTGTAAAGATGTCCAAAGCGTTACTGTAATCTTGACTGAATATAACATGTTATACATGAATGTTTAAAGAGGAAAGAAAGTATGTGCCATTTTAGCAGTGCATGCACTAGCAGATCCATGACATCTGACAATATGAAGTTTAAGGATGTCCCTGTATGTCAGAAATGACAGAAGTATTTTGGATATAGCACACTGGACTTTGATGTAAGACTGACAGTGCACTGCACAAATTAAAATGCACCAGTGCTCACAGACGCATGCACACACACATACATGAATGCACACCCACACACACACACACACACACACACACACACACACACGCATGCACACTCGCACGCGCACACACACACACACACACACACACACACACACACACACACACACATATATGCGCACACATGCACGCACATACACGCACACATGCACACACACGTGCATACACGCACACACACGCACACAAACGCGCACACACAAACACACACACACACACACACACACACACACACACACACTCACACACACACACACACACACACACACACACACAAGCACACAGACATAATCAGGACATTGTAAAATGGATTACATAAGGTTAAACCAAATACAAATTAGAATAGTAATGCAAGGCAGATAATTCTTCTTACAGTTGCCATCAGCACAGAATTAAAGTTAATGAAAACAAATACTTTATTTCACATTCTGCATTTTCCTGTTTAGGTGTAAGTTACTTTATGTATGGGAAGTAACTACAAACTTTTTTAACACTGACGAAAACTTTGGCTCTACAGCTGATGACTTCAGATTCAGTATTAAAGCACCATTTATGATTGGAAAGGTCTACATTTCAGAATTACATAGTATAATAGGGTGTTACAGTGGTGCAGTGGTTAGTGTTGTCACCTGACGGCAAGAGGTTCCCCAGTTTACTTCTCGGCTGAGGTGCCATCTGTGCAGGGTCTGCACCTCCTCCCTGTGTTTGTGTGGGTATCCTCCGGGTGCTCTGGTTATCTCTCACATTCCAAAGACATGCAGCAGGTAGACTGGACATTCTAAATTGGCCCAAGGTGTTAGTGTACATGTGAGTGTGTGGTACGGATGAACTACTGTGGCAGGGATAGCCACATGGTGGTGTAAACCTTGGCTCTAGATGATTGCCACTATTGAAGTGACACCCCAACCCCATGTTTAAAGATGGGAAAAGGGGTTGAGGATGGATTATGGATGGATGGATAGTTAAGTGCTAGACAATCAATCTACAAACCCTTACAATTCATTTCCAATCAATACACCATGTGTGAATGTTCTCTCCAGCCTCATGGAAAACAACACAAAATAGAATAGGGGAGAATATGAGGGTGCCAATCCTGTTATCAATGTTTACTCTAAAGGCGGCAGGAGTGCTTCTCTGCTGAACATGACAAAATAAGATTTACAATAAAGGATACAGTTAATGGAAGACAGAGATTCTCACATTACTGTTTAAAGTTGTCATTAGGCTGTGTTTGAATACAGTGTGTTTTTCCCTTCCAAAGCATATTAAGGAGAGAGATGCTATTCAGCTATTCAGATGAATTACTTCCATCACATTGTGAATGTTCAGACTATATCATAACAGAAGACCTTGAAATACATTACGAATTATATAAATAAATGTTTTGCCTATACATTTTGCATCAATGAAAAGTTGTTTGAAATATTTCCTTACTTATTCCTTACTCTACTCAAAGTTTTTATTTTTTTTTTGCCTTCAGCAAAAAACCTGGCTATTACAAAATGCATTCATGTAATTCTCCCACCTCTGGTTCTTATTACAGTAACAGTAATGTATATGGCTTTTAGTGCTAATCTTTACAGATGACGGATGGAAAAATTAGCCATAGCATGTTCCATGTGCTACTTTAATTAGCTCAAGCAAAGGTTCTAAAGGTTTTTGTCATAAGGGGTGAACCTACTTACAAAAAGATTTATTAACCTGGTAAACCTCAGTTAAGATATTAGTACTTGAATCACATCTAAGGCTCATATAAAAAGGCACATTCCAGGTAATGAGTGGGAGATATCATCTTTAAAGAAAAGTTAATACTAAATCATTTTGAATAGTACAAAGCTAATCACTTTGCAATTACACTGTACCACAGTGGTTAGAGTAGGGAATGCCACTGGAAAGTTTGATTTAATCCTGACTCAAGACTCATGATGGATTAATGGATTGATACTGCTTTGACAGGTGATCATTTCTAAAACAAGATCAGGACTGTCAGTTTGAAACTATTAAAAAGTAATATTTGAACTGAGTAGAAATTTATGACATAAACAATAAATGTGAACTAGTGTGGAAAAGTAAGGCATATCTCTCAGCTCTCTAGATTTTTGCAGAATGTTCAGACTTCCTGCCTCATATCTTTGATATGTTCTTCAGAAAATGTCTTGTTCAGATTTTGGCAAATCACTGATAACCAACCTCAATAAATAATGACATACATTTGAATTTTATATCCTCCAAAAATGCATTGTAACACAAAACCCTATTATTCTAGCACCTTTATACATTTGTTAGTGCAATATTCAAAATCTGCCCCTATTTTGCCCCCCCAAACATTATTTTAGGTCTTGCCCAGATTCTTGCACTGAAATTCCTCCAGTAGAAAACAAACTGAACTATTAAGAGTCAGTGAATGAGTAACAATCTCCAAAGGAGACTTTTGTATCTGAAAGTATATTTATATTTCCTTTTTATATGAGTGAGAGCAATTCTTACATTAATACCGGGTTTCAAGAATGATACCTGTAATGTGAAAAAAAAGCACTTTGCTTAGTAAAGGACTCCCTGAGTGGAATGTTCTCTTCCACAGAAGGCCGTGAGTTAAACCAGTATAATATCCAATATAATACCATTGTAAATGGTGCAATCCAGTGATTGCAGAGATAATTAATCAAAAATATATTCATAGATGCAAATATAATTAAATTAGACATCTGCTACATTAATTTTTAAATAAAATAAAAGGTGATGCCATTCAGTCATTTACTGAATAGTGATAGAAAGCACCTGCATGGATGTACAGGTACTTGAAAACTGTTACTATTTTAATTTTTGTGTTTATTTTGCAAGTTAGCTGGCTTTCTCAGGCCTGTGTGTGTGTGTGCGTGTGTGTACATGTGTGCGTGTGTTATAACAAACATTTCCCCATAATTTTTCCAAAAAAACACAAGGGCTGTCTTAGTAATATTTTCACTGGATCACAGCAAACAAGACATAACAATAAAATTACTTACAAAATATATGCATCATGACTTCATATAGCCTTTAAATAAAACAAAGTTCTTTCTAGGTTTCTGATTCTTTTCTTGTATCCTTAAATAAACAACCAAAGGCAATTTCACAGTCCACAGTTCACATAGGCTTCTATAAAACTCATTTCAGTTTTATGCCAAACATAAACTAATTCTTTACTTTTATGTAGTGGCAAACTGAAATAAAGTACTCAATCCACTTTCACCCAGGTCTTTAGAACATAAGTTTACTAAGATGCTTAATTGAGCAAGCCTGTTTTATAGCATTAGTTAACAAAATTAACTGCAGGCTAAATTATATATCTCTCCCCTGGCTGAAATCCAGGAAGTCAAGTAACCTGCCAAAGAAAGATTGCTAACTATTAAACCCTCTGCCCAAAATGAGCCTAAAACTGATGCATTCTGCACAAATAGATCTCACATGCTTTACTTTAATGGCCAGTTTAACATATAGGGCATGGGGCTGCAAACCTTTGCTCATGATCTTTCTGACTGGCACTAGATTAATACAGGGCCTCCATTTCCACAATATATACCACTAAGCTTGATTTCCCCGGCTGGACTGAGAGAATTTTCCCATTGCTTAGGATAGTTCCCCTACCTCCTTTCTCTCATTTCATTGACAGAATGAGAAATCTCATTGCTTAGGATAGTTCCCCTACCTCCTTTCTCTCATTTCATTGACAGAATGAGAAATGCTAGTCATTCACAATCTATGGGGGTGTGCTATTCTTATGGAACTCCCTAAACTCTAGGATGTCACCAAGTCTTTTTGAGTTCAGCTCATATCCTCACTCACTCCAGGCTTGCCTGCATTAAAATGAGGACTAGCAAGCTGTCGATGTAGTTGCAGTCATTCCCAAAACAGAGATCATACCCTGTATCTGGCCTCTGTGATGGAGGGATCCTCATCTCCTTCTTTAACTTCTGACCTAGATTCTGATAAGCTGATAGCTTGCATTACTAACACAGGTAGGGCTGATTGCATTTTACCAGTACCATTCTCTTCAAGTTTTGTGGCCATTTCTAGCCATTATTTATATACTCCCACAAGCTTAAATACTGGGAAATGTTTTTTCCCCAAAGCACATTTATGCTCAAGTCAAGGAGCTATACAGCTATAGTGCTTTAGTGTGCTAGAGAGGTAGTAACTACTAACTTAGTTGTGCGATAGTCTGTTCCATCCCCTTGTACATACAGCATACTAGTTTACATTCTGTGACCAATAGACCACAGTATACCAGCAACTCATGAATAACAGTAATCACATGCCGAGACTTGAGATGCACACATACTGTTTTTTCTTTAACATGTATTTCACAGAGCTGTGTTGACAATTGATCTTTATTAGTAAATGGTTACCACTAAAAGTAGATGAAGTGATCTCTAGTACAACTATAGGATATGTCTCATTAGCTAGCTTAGCCTCAGCTGCAAGACTGTTTCCTCTTCAGTTACATGCTGCTGCTAACATGGTCTCATGACTTCAAGCAATAAACCCTAATCACCTAGTATGGACATGACAATGCACTGACTCATCATTTGATGGACAGTCTTTGGCTATGTAGTCTCACACAGAACAGTTCAAAAATGTTACTTTTTCTGACTTATTTTAATTTCTCTCCTTATTAACAGATGGTCTAAGCTCATCTTGGGCATTATGAGAAGGTGGTATTTCTCGTTCTCAATCTTATATGTTCATGGTTCATACTAGGCCATTCATCAAGTCAATCATTTGTACAATTGTAGAATAACCTCAAGATATAAATTCTACCATACCCTGCAACATGAATAACTAATATCTAATGTCATCCCCTTTAAGTGAGGCTTTGAAGTGCCAGACACATTCTGAATTTACCATTTCATATCAATTTATCCAGGCCACACTTAAAGAGGATAAGGGAGCTATTCTGTTTTACAACTAGGGGAAATCTGTTCCATAAAAGTGGGAATCTTTCAGACAGATATCTATCACACCAGAAGGTCCTATTTTTCTGTGGTTGAAGTTTAGTTCCTTTGTGCAGGGGGTTAAGGTGTCATTTGTTTTGCAGATGTGCAGGAAATTACATAGGACTGGACAGCTGAGGTTCTCTAGGCTAGGCAGAGGTTCCCGACAGGACTCTATAGGAAGCACAAAAGAGAAGCGGTGCTGTTAGTCTGTGTAGCTGAAGAACGACACACCCTTGATTTTCATAGTGAGTAAAACATGCAGTCTTTCAGGATGAATCATATGTTTAGACAAGTATAGGGTACTATATACCATTATGGGTGTGATAAGGGAGGAATTGAGAGGGGTGATATTTTCCTTTCAGGTCGAAGATATACTCAGGTGATCTCAGGTAAAAGGATTTCCTAATGGCAGTGAATACATTGTTATTAGAGGATAATTCATTGTCAATGAAAGTGACCAGGTGTATAATAACTGTGTCAATTTTCAAGGGGGTATCACCTATGTGGTATGTGGATGGGTACCAGTGTTTACCAAAGGACACAATGCAGCATATCCTGGCATTTAACTTAAGGTCATGGTCCAGGCACTACATGTTTTTATATGGTAGGCTCTCCTGGAGTATATGGAAATCAGCTGGAATGTTAATGACAGCTTTGAGTTTGCTGTCATCTGGCAGGTTGCCACAACAACAGTTATAATTTCAATGGAACCATCAGCAGTAATGGCTTAATGCAAATGGCAGTGAAGGCAAAAGCAGCAAATTATGCATTTTAAACACAGTTGTTATCAATTTGGCTTGCATGTCACAAACAACAACTGACTACAGGTGATGGAACAGTTTGCTGATTACAGTGATGCCCAACAGCAGACAAAACAGTGAAATGAGACAATATGCAGTATGTCTACACCAAGAGCAGAAGTGTACACTAGATGTTTGTGGCAACTGTTCACAAGAGTCCACAGATGAGTTCAGTAGTCTACACAGTACACAGCAAAACAGTTGTGACCTGAATGTTGTTTTCATGGAAAGAGATTTGGTTTAGTGCACAGTGAAGTAATGTCAGAGGTGATACCACCTCATAAAATTTTAGACTGAAATAGAAGGTGTGAACATTTGTATCTGTGAAAAATACTTCCCCACAATCTGCAGTAACACCTGTAGACTATACAGCAATTCCTAGTGGGATCTGGCTTTGTGGTCAGGTGAGCTCATCTAGTCCCAGCCAGCAAAATAGTGTAAAGATGTCCACAAACACTTCAAGTGTAAACAAACAAACCGCAGCCTTGAAAAAAATGAACATTGCTTTTGCATCCAATATTGAATTTCACTCAGAACAATAGCAGCACCCCTTCTCTCCCCAGAAAATTACTTGCTAAATCAGTTCTAAATGCAGAAATCCACCATAATACTGTCACATATAAGTGCAGCACACTCTAATTTAACTACAAAAACAGAAAACTGAAATTTCCAGATGTAATGTGCTCTGTTTATGCAGCTTTGCAGCATCTTTATTGAATTACCACTTAAGACATAAATAAACATACATTTATATAAAAAGCAAACTATATTAACATGTTCCCAGTTACAAATATTATACATCAGAGATATTCTTTTGTGTAACTATTATCAATCCAGCATTAAATAAATTGCTCATTTCCTTTCCTCTCGTAAACCTCACTCCTCCAAAATACATTCTGCATATATTCTTCTAGGAATTTCCTTTTTTTTCTATGTAATTTCCTACCACCATTTTCTAAATATAGATCTCGCATTTAGTTCTTTTAATTCTGTCACAATATTCAATACATTTGGTTTAGACTTTGATTTCCATTTTCTAGGAACTGCTTTTTGTCAGCCACCAGAATTAAACATAACAAGGTCTTATTATGGCTATGAAATTCAAATCCTGTATCCCAGCTCAAAAAATGATTCCCTTAGTTGCACCAGTTTGCTCACCCAATATTTTTGACAAAAGTACTATGAATGGAATTTTTAAAGTCTGCCAAAATATTACACTATCACGGTTCCAAAACATTTTCTCCAAGTTATCTATTTGTTCCCATCAAACTTCCAATATTTGGCATCTACCTGAAAAAAATATTCTTTGGAGTCTGGGGAATAAGAATACATATAGAAACATTTCCAAGCAAAAATCCTAAATCATCTATACTTTATTGAATATTTGGGAGGCATACATATGTCCTTCCATTGTTTCCTTGTGAATTGCTTATCCAATCTCTCATCCCAGTCCCTTCTAACCTCTTCTGATTGGTCTCTATTGTTACCATGCAATATGTTATATGCCCTAATAAAAATCCCTTTTATAACAGGAGATTCTATTCTAGATTCAATCTCTATCAGAGCAGGTCATTCACTTAGAATTCTCCTCTCCGTTTCTTTTGCCAATACACTGATATCAATCCCTGATAGGGAAGGCAGTCTCTAGCCTGCAGTCCAAATAGTTTCTTGGCTTCTTCCCATTCTATTACTTTTTCCACGTTAGTTATTTGCTATCAATACCTTTATTCCTTTGTCAGTTTCAACAGTAAATTCCAGCCCTCTCTGTACTCCATTGCATTTATCTCTATCAGCAAAATTTCCTTTCTCTGTTCTTGAGTTGGCTTAGTTCTTAGAATACTTTCTACTTTTTAAATACAATATTCTGTATAGCTGTTGTTATTCTCCTTAAGGATCTGCATTCAAAATCCCACTATCTCCTTATTTCTTGAATTTTGCCCTTGTTTCATCATCATCCCTTTCCACTTTGAATTATGGCTTTCTGCTTGTGTTACATATATGAGCCTTATCTGTGTAGCTGTAAAATATCCCTTCAAATCATGTAATAACTAAACCACCTTCATCTGTTGAAAGGAATGCCTAACAAACTTGACCCTTGCCCTCTTGTCCTCCCCTCCCAGATAAATTCCTTCAATTCCTCATTAATTTTCATCCACAACTTCTCCACTGGTTGATGAAGATATGCCTGACTTGCATATACAACTAAAGGGACTTATAACATTTCACTGCTTTTATCCTAAAATCCATATCCAGAAACAAAAGCTTCCACATTCTCAGTTTTTGTATTATATTTTGTTTAATCTCTTCTCACATATCTTTAGCTGTCATAACAGAATCCTTTTTAATCCATACTCCTATATACTTCATTTTATCCTGACCACATAAATATGGGTATTGCTGAACCAATTCATGTGTGGGCATATAGCTTATAGCTATAGACATTCTTTTATTTTGATTTTAGACACCAAAAAGCTTTGAAATTATCTTACAATTTTTCACAGTACTGAGATGTCCTTTTCTGTTTTTCTCATGTACAAAATAATATTGTCTGAAAATAAATCCATGTTTTCTTGATTAACTAACCAATTATATCCTTAAATTTCTGAGACATGCATATTCTTTGCCAATGGCTTTAAATATATATCAAACAAATTTAGGGAAAGATGACACCCATGCTTGGTTCCTCTCTTCAGACCCAACCTGTCAGAGAGGAAGTTCTCCACTTTATTTTTTGCCTCATATATCCTTCTAATTAACCTTATTGTTTCAGGGAATGCAAATGCTTCCATTGACATAGTTAAGTAATCCCAGATTTCTCTGTTGAATGCTTTCTCTGCATCAATACCCACTAATAACAGTAGCACTCTTTTACATTCTGCTTCTCTCTGGATCATCAATGTTCTCTTAATATTGTCAAATGTTGCCACCCCTCCGGAAAATCACATTATTCATATCTATCCATTTTGGCAACGCCTTTGCCTTTCTTTTAGCTATTATATACATAAACACTTTGTAATCAGGGTTTACAATTAAAATAGGCCTTTATGAAACTGGTCTGTTGGGTCTTTGCCATTTTAGGTATTACAGCCACCACAGCTTTCTTCCAGGATGTTGCTGGTTCCCTTCCTTTTAAGATTCTGTTAAACAAAACCCTCTCGATCTTTATCACTTTCTTCCCTCCTGGCTTCCAAAGTTCCACAGGAATAACATCTATTCCTGAAGACTTTCCTGCAGATTGATTGCTTGTCACTGTTTTTATCTCATCTTCTCCTATCTTAACTGTTAATTGTTGAGCTTCATATGCCTTCCATAAATATTTCTATTTGATCTTTTCTTTATTTCCACATTCGTCTGATTTATACAATTTTTCATAAAATTTCTGAAATATCACAAGTACCTATAGATGATTGCTGGGTATTTTTCTTGTCGTATGCTCCCTATGTTTGGCAATGACCCTTTCTACATTCTGTTGCCTAAGTCATTATGCTAAAAGTTTTTGTGCTCTGGGGTTATTATTAAAGCAGTTGCTTATCAGCAATCTTTCTAAACTGATGCATATTATCCAGATACTCCATTATTTTCTCTTCATTCCTCTGCAGTTGCACCTCTTATTGTTCTGTGATATTCCCCTTATTCTGCAATACCTTAACCTTTGCCACCCAAATAATTCATGTTACCACTTAACCATATCTTTTTTCTATTATTAATACCCTATTTATAAGCTCTATTTTCATTTTATCCCACTCACTAGCTATAACTTTGAAGAGACTCTTGAATAATTTCTATAAGCCATTCCATCAATTCCTCTCTTTTTTAACAGATAGGTATGGAGGTGCTAGTGCCCACTTTTTACTTCATTACTTTGCGTTTTTATCTTAGTTGTTACTGGCACATGAACTGAGATAGGTATTGGATGTGTGCCGAAACTATCAATTAAATGTACATGTTCCTGTGAAATATAGTTTCTGTCATGTCTATTCAAGTTACTGTACCTTGGTGAATAATGTGTAATTCTCTGAGTTCCCAGTGTTTAATAAATTTCTTGGAAGTCTACCCTCTTTTGTTATATTTTCCCTTCTAAGCCCTCCAGATACATCCTCACTATTGTAAATCAAGTTCCAGTCTTCACCACCTATAAGTAATAGTCCATGCTGAAAGCTGATTATTTTTCCCCAAACTTTCTTAAGCTCCATAATAGCAGTTGTAGGGGTAATATAAATGTATGTCATAATCCTCCTCCTTTGGCAATAACCCCCTACTACCACAAATCTACAACTATTATCCGTTTTCCCCTCTTCTATCACTATTGGATCTCCTGTAACAATTAGTATAATTACTTCCCAGTTCATTTATCCTGGATATTCTGCTAAATATGCATCCTGTAATCCTTTCTTTATTAAATTTGCATGCTAATTTATTTCCAAATCTGTCTCCTATAGCATTGCTTTTTGAAATCAGCATTTCCTAATATAATTCAATACTCTTAAGTTTTTAACACATGTGAGACCATTCACATTTAAAAATAATATGGATTGTGTAACCATCATGATAAGAAGTTATTATTCCCATATATTATATATGACAATGTTTTTTCTCAGCTTTTGATTCTTATACACCCAGTAATGTTTGGCAGGTTGATCATTATTACAGTTGTTTCTTGTCATCTCCACTTGAACCTGTGTCACATATCATTTTGTTTTACTGAAAATCCTCAAAAACAAATAGAAAAATCCTCAAAACACCCCCAAAATCTCCTAAGTTAAAGCAAACACACAAACTTTGTACATTTTGAAATAATGAAGTTTGTGCAACCCTCCTGATAGGAGCAATTGCTACAAATTGACAGCTGCACCCATATACATTATTTAACATTAAATTAAGGTTATCCATGCTAAGGTGCATGTTACAGCCTGTGCTACTATGGACACTAATTGCAGTCTGTTCTTTTCTTATCTTTATTCCACTCCAAGATGTGAAAACAGCCTGTATGCTTTCAGAAAACATTAACGTTTAGCATTAAGAAAAAGTATACTGGCTATCTTTAAATAAAACTAAAGTGTGCATTGTACTAGTAAATGCATTGAAGTTCTAGGTACTAGGAAAAGATATCTCTTATTCACTTCCAATAATTACTAGCTTTATATTTTACTAATCTGCTTCGCCATGTATCTTTTAATATTATGATTTCATCAGCTAACAGTGCCACAGCTCACAAGATTTATTGCCTGCACCTGCAGTCAGCCTATCTCTATGGAAACATGAGAACAGAATACATAGCTGCCCTCAGCTGCTGACTTCTCTATTCATACTGAACATTTATTTGGTAAAGGAAACCTTTTCATTACATTCACAGGAGTGTCTTATTTTTTAAGACCACATGCTTACAAAAAATGTTATTAGAGTAAGCTAAGGACATTAATCCAGATATTCACCCATGCAAAAGTAAGAGAAAACATCTCAACTCTACACATATTATAACCAGTGCACTTTTACACCCAACTCTTACTCAAGCAGCCCATCATATCAGCATATTAACTTAAAGATGCTTTTGTCCAGTCTTCCTTTTCATTTGACATTGTACTGCCAACATGTGTTAAAACTAAAAAAGAATAAAACATCAACTTATTCACTTTGGTATTTTATCACATATAATAATCACGGAAAATCTTCTGCTATATAACATGCAATTTTTATCATGAAAAGTTTTATACAAATATTTTTAAAGAATAAAAAAAGTTTTATTGCAGTTACTTTTTTCTGTTTTCTCTTTAGTGTCCTTTCAAACATTACTGAGTTGAAGGTGGCACTTCCCTCAACAAAATTAACAAAGTCAATAAAAGTTCAATCTTTCTCAGCCAATTTTCTTGTAAAACCATTTTTCATTAATCTGATCAGTGCTTTATTGCCTCACATTTTTTCACTAATTTAGTTTTGCTGGTCTTCTTTCTGTTCATTACCAACTCCCATTCACAGAATATGGTTCAAGTCCTAGGTACTGCTGAATCTTCTAGACCTCTGCACTTTTTTCTGTTTCTCAACCATTTCCTTTGGAACAATGGAAACAGTTTCACTGCAAATTCTCTCTATATGAATTATTATCAGAAGATTTAGAAGCATGATTCCCTATTGCTTAATGATTTGCTTCTTTTGACAAATCCCTGCATTTCCTTCTAAGCCTATTCTACATCAAAAATGGCCTAGATCCTCCAGGAAAAAAAAAATACTTCAAAGACAGTTGGACACAGCAGCTTGAATTCCATATCTGCTTCTTGACATTTCCCAGTTGCTGGGATAAATTTCTTTTCTTTCTGCCATGTGTACAGGGAATGATCATTTTCATCAAATACTCTCCTGCCTCCAATTTTTAATACTTTGTGCTTCTGCCAAAGTTTGCATCTTTACTAATACAAATTATGTCTCCTTTCTCATGGCCAGGTTTGGAGCATACACATGATGTGCCTTTTCAATTACAAAATCCTGCCGTGTAATACTAATCCAGTTGCTTATTTGTGCATTTATAAAATTAATACTTTCAGTTCCTTCCAGTTTCTCTGGTACAATAGAAAATTTCAAGTTTTCTTTTCATGCTCTGTCCCCTAACTCTGCCATTTTTTGAAACAGCTCTTCTTGAGAAGTTAGCCTTTTTTATTTTTCTTTTTTTTCATTCTGACCTCTATTTTTTGCAGTTTTATCAGTTCATTTGAATAACTGTTTTAAGTTTCTTCTTTTTTCTCCCAGACTTTTTTTTTTTTTGCTTAAATTGTTTTAGTCCTTTAGTGTTTCATTTATTTTAATAATCTCTGAACACATTTGATTTATTTTTCTTCTAAATTACTGTAAGCCATCCCTTGTAGGGAAGATGGAGCTTGATCTGCGTTTAGCTTAACAGCTGCAGTTTTCTTCCCCATCAGAGTTCATGTTTTCCATGTGATTTTCTTTCAGGCTCTTTAAGGTTGCTCTTTGTTGGCATCCAGGCAGTGTACTTACTAGTAACTGAATTTTACTAAACCTGGCAGAATTAGTAGCCCTTATCTCTGTATTTCATTTTTGACACTTTGAGAGCTGAAGTTAAGCTCGATCAGTGTAAGCCATCTTGGAAGTCCAAGTCTTGTTTTGAGGTTAGGTGTCCTCAAGCATGTTTGTGTAATCTATGCCCAAAAAAGTAGAAAAACAATTTCTGCATGTAAACACACAAATTTTAAACAAACTGAAATACCTAGGACAATTACAATATACTGCTCTTGAAGCCTATAGCAAACTTTATCCAGCACAATAACAGTTACCATTTTTTCATCAGGAACTTTGTTGCTAAACCACTTTAAGCTGACCAAAGTAGAGCTTCATCTGGGATGAGCAGTACCCATTACTTTTTGGCAACTGATTTGCTACCATGTGCCATTCCACCAAGTCCACATGTTAGTCTGCTATTGTGGAAACTTGTTGACCTACCCATTGGCAAGTGACAAAAAGGAAGGCTCCTTAAGAACTTCTAACTTGCAGCAGTATGAGGATCTATATTTTCTTAAGGTTTCAGCCATTACCTAGCAAAGTACACTAGGTTGGACATTTGTAAAAATTATAGATTTGGCTGGAGAATAATTTGCAAGAGATCAAAGCTATGAGGTGGTAATGAACTGCTTTTCTGCATTCCATAGTTTGATTCCTTCAGTTTTTGTCTACTGTTTGATTCTGAGCAAGTCATAACCAGATGGTGATCCTGGGTTACCACTGAAAAGCATTTATGTCCAGTGGTTTGCCTGTTTTAGAAAAAAAATGTTTATATGTGAAATCTCTTACCTCTTGTTTAACTCTTGAGTGGGATGATTTGTAGTCATTGGCCTGGCAGTGCTTATTTTAAAACATGCCTTTTGGGATGCTCAACTGAGAACAGGAGCTGCTTAGCCAGGGTCATTCAGCTGACAGTCATCATTATTATTCTGTTGTTTTTTCAAATGCTAGGATACAGGCCTCTCCAACATTGGTTAGGCTCATTTTGTATAGAAAATGGCTCACTTCAACTGAAAGTGTCTCATGTGAAGGAATTTCCTAGAGATTTCCAAGACCCACATTCTGGGTCCAGACTTCTACCATGGTGCTAAAAGTCATCCTGCTGTACTTCAACTTGTCCACTGAGCACAGCTTGTATATTTTAATAATTGTCCTTTTGAGCATTCATGCTTTGTTTTTCTAGGCTATCAGCCTACCAACTAATGCATGCTTAGTCAATAACTAGATAAAGACTAAAGATAAGAATCAAATTCTGTATCATGTGTCTGTGCAAGTTTAATACCTTAAACAGTAAACCCATCTCCAAATATCAGCACTGGGGAAATTTGAACCCATTACCCATTTAAGTGATATTCTTGTAAACACACCATTAACTAGATGTGCATTTGTGAGAGTAATAAAATGAGAGTTCTCATGTGCCTTAGACTGTCAACAGCACAAGCAGAGGTTTGTTGCAACTTGAAGTAATGAGCCCTGATTTACTAAAATAGTGGTCTAACCTCTGATCTAGAAGACCACACTATTCAGCAAACACATAAAATTGCATACCTGTAATTTGAATAAGGGTCTCTATGACCTTGTCTGCATTGCTGAAAAAAAGGTATATTTCCAGATGGCTGTTAACAGTTCCTAGACAAAATTTAAGAAGATTATCCTTTTCAACAGTTGTCTGCAAAAATACTCCCCAGGATTCACGAATCCTTCATGTAAGACTAAATAAGTCTTACTCGGAAACTGCAGTTGAACAGTATGACATCAGCATGCCATGCATATTTATGAGGGCATGCTGACTCCACTACAAGTCTAACATGGACCGTGCAGGAAGGCAGGGGGCATGTCTGACTGCCGAGCAGTCCAAAGGTCCATGCCCCTGCAAGTGTCTGAATTGTGAAATGTCAACACACATGAGCGACTCCGCTCAAATGTCTACATACCCAACACTACACTCCCTCACATTGTAAACCCTCAGTACAGTTATAAAATGTAAAACTTAAAATTTTTTTTTTATAATTCCCAATATAGCTGCCTGTATTTGTGCATGTTTGAGCGGGTGTGCCCATTGCTTAGCTGCAGTTAGCAATTTCGACATTGAAGAGCATAATAAGAAACGTCTATGAAAGTTAAGCCCAATAGCATAGTGGTAGAGCTTTTGCACAAAGAAGAGGCATTCACGGTTCGAGTCCCAACACTCCTCTTTCTATTTTATGTTTTAAATTAGTATATGAAATAATTCCTGACATATATGAATAAAACTTTACTAAAAAAGCATTGAAATGGCCTATGTATCAGTGAACAAAATGTATATATATAAATATAAGAAGGATCTTGACATATAATTGCCCATAGCTAAGCAGCGCTTTACCCAGTGCAATAAAGTCACCCATAGTTAAGCAACACTTTACCCACCACAATATAGTTGCCCGTAGTTAAGCAGCACTTTACCCAGCACAATGTCACCGCCCGTAGTCAAGCAGCGCTTTACTCAGCGCAATATAGTTGCCCATAGCTAAGTAGTGCTTTACCCAGCGCAATAGGTTTGCACAGAGGTGTGCACCGAGCCAACCAGTGCACCATAGGGCAACATGGAGCAACATAGAGCAAAGTTGCCTAAACACAGCTACACCCCCTAGCCTGTCTGGACAGTAGCAAAATAAAAAGCAATAACAAGGTTCGAACCCAGGACACTGTGCACCAAAAAGCAAAGTACTGAACCACTAAGCCATGACAGCTCAGGATAAGCAGCCACTGTTAACATACATATACTTATAAATGGTAGATTAACCATTGCTAAGTAGGTCTGCAGTCAGCCGAGAATTTTCAAAAATGACCAATCACAAAAAAGTGCGGGAAATGCAGCATATTTAAGCTCCATAGGTGGGAATACTCACCATAACTGATTGTAGCTCCCATCTGCAGTTAGAATGGCTGGTGCTGGAGAGGGTACTCACTTTCAAGCGCAACGCTGGGACATTGAGGAGTCAAAATACATGGTTTGGCTCCTTGTCCACCATCATGAGTCAAGACTCCTGCAGGGCCAGTTCCAAGGGACGGAGTACAAAGCAGAGGCTTGGAACCAGTTAGCTCATGATCTCACCAGTGCCACAGGCATCCCTCGGACTGGTGAGCAGGTCCGTCACCACCATGCAGACCTGAAGAGACAGAAGCAGGACCTACTGAACCAATGGATACAGGAGGCCCGTGACATGCAAGATGCCCCACTACTGAGTAGGTAGCCATGGAATGCAGTATGTAAGACATGCTAATTTAGTGTATATAAAGGATAGGTATGTCTCAATATCCCTTCATTTACTTCAAAGCTGCAGGTGTCCGTGCTGTGAATCAGCAAACCTATGCAGATAGGCTGCTAAGGCTGTGCCACCAGGCAGGTTAGTAATTATTCTGCATGTATTGTTATATAAAATAGGTGAGAGAGCCTGAAAAAAGTGTTGTAGCCCAATAATACAGCCATAAAATGCCCTGAATAATTCCTCTGCATGTACTGTTATATAAAATAAGTCAGAGAGCCAGAAAAAGAGTGTAGTAACTGATTAGTAAAGGTAAAATAAGACCGAAATAATATCTCTGCATGTACTGTCATATAAAATCAGTGAGCAAGCCTGAAAAAGAGTGTTGTAACCTATTAATAAAGGTATACTATGTCTTGAATATGTCTTCTGTATGCACTGTAATATCAAATAAAGGAGAGAGCCTGTAGAAAAGTGTGTAATGTAATTAATAAAGGTATAATACTTGGAGTGTGTCTGTGTCACTTACTTTGAAAAGTTGTACCCTTGCATTACATAAATAGTACTGTTGTATTAAGTGCTGTCAACCCACAGTTGGGCAGTCCCATATAAAGTGGATGAAGGAAGTGCCAGTAGCTGTGAAGCATATATACAGTCTGAAACAGTCGATCAATGGCTGTCATGCATAAGTAAATCTGGCACACGAGTAGCTTGTTAATGTGTTACCCAGAAATGTGAGTGTGTTACATGAAATGTAGGGTTCTGTAGAACTTTAACTGAAAATGTCACATGAACACATCCAGATATGTAGATATATAAATATAAATAAAATATAAAACTATGTAGCAGTAACATCTGCATCTTGGACAGTTAGTATGTCAGATATAGGTCAGGTATATAATGAACTAGCCAAACCCATTACACAACCTAATGCATGTTGCCTAGTGTAATAATACATGTAGGAGATATATACCTGCAGTCAATAGGAATATAGTGTAGACTAAAAGTACTTATAAGATGTTAATGGAGGTTTGTTTCTACACCCTACTGTATGTGCATAAACAATGCAATTCCACACCTCAATGGGTATGTCTAATCTCAAAACATTTGTTGGGACATATGTCCTATTGTTCTATAAATATCTGCATTTACTTTGATGCATGTGCCCTGTTCAAGCACCACAATCTTGGTGGCCTGTTGCCACCAATCATCCCTGTATGCTGTTGGAATGTCCACTGTCGTTCAATATATGCATGTGTTATGCTTGCTGTTCAACTGTTGGAACCCTGATGTGTTGGGTTAATGGGAATATTACTGCATGCTGTTACAATAATCCAACAAATCACTGGAACCACCACGATAGATAAGAGATAATTTTATTTTATAACAGAACAAGCGCTTTCACGCACCTAACAAGTGCGCTTCATCAGGTTACATTTGATAAAAGTGGATGTTCTCATTATATACTAAAAACACACCCTAATTAACAGGTATTTTGGCGGGTAAAACCAATTACATCAATTTAAAATAAAAGTTATACTCATCATTTAAAATGGTCATGGTTAGACAAAATACTATAGTCCGTTCTCAAACTTTATATTAAACTATCCATATGGACAATACAGTTTGTCCATTTAAATACATTTCATCTGTAGACAAAATGATCCTAAAAAGCCTAAGTCTTATATACTTCATTAACCATTTCATATTTACACATAATGAAAAACATTAAAACATAATTCATATAAGAAATAATAATTCTATAAAACTCAATATCGGATATGTATAGAATTATACATCAACGTTAATGACTGTCTGTCTGTGCAAAAACAACAAGACTATGCATATGAAATGCAAGAGAGAAAGAATCACAAAACTAAAACTGAAAACTGAAAAACTAAAAAAGAATAGAAGGGGCTGAAAGAAGGGCGGAAAGGAAGGGGAAAGAAATGGGGGAGGGGAAGGGGGATGGAAGGGGAGGGAAGGAGGATAAGGGGGGGAGGAAAGAGGAAAGAAAAAGAAGGAAAAGAAAGGATAAGAAGGGGGTAGGGGAGGGTGGGGGGGAAAGGGGGAAGAGGGCAAGGGGAAAGGACAGGAAAAGGAAAAAGAAGAAAGAAAGGAAAGAAAAGGAATGTGAAAATGTATCGGCACCTGGAAAGGTGTACATTTAGAAGGTAGGAGTACTTTGAATCACTACAATATAAAATCAATCAAATTAACTGAAGAATAAACCTTTCACATATCCTATGAAAATCAAATCATAATTCATCAATTCCAGAGGAGTAAAAACATCTCAATATAAACCCAAATTCATTCAGAGTTCTTACTTAAAAAAAACATAGGAGTACAAGAAATTTTACACAAACTCCAAACCAAGGGCACCAAGGGCTATTCATAAAAGCGCAGGTCTGATACTAAGAGCTGTGTTTAAGCCAGGTTCTAAGTGTGCCCTAAGTGTTAGAATCCATCTCAGCTCATATAGCTCCAAGGTTCCTAATGCATTGCCTTCCCTCCTACTGGGATATAGAATCTGTAGGACCCTAAATCTAAAGGTATGGGACGGAAACGACTGACAGTGTCTGGCTAGAACATTATTTACATTTATTTTTCGTATATCATATATGTGGTTGTAGACCCGATCTTTGAGTCTACGTGTCGTCATGCCCACATAATAGGCTTCACAACATTCACATGTGGCTAAATAAATTACATTAGTAGTATCACATGTGGCATAGAAGTTCGGAGTAAACATGATACCAAGTTCTATATTTTCATATTTCTGCTCTATTGCAATATACTTGCAAGTACAACATTTCTTGCAAGGAAAAGTTCCTTGCCTAAATTTAACCCTTATGTCGGGTGGTATATGCAACATTTTCTCCTTACACAATAATCTTTTCATGTTAAAGCAATTACTATATCTAAAACTAGGATATTTACCTACCACATTCACCAATTCCTTGTTCATACTAAGTAATTTCCAATTCTTGCTCAGAATGTCTTTTATATATTTGACATCATTAGTATATTTGATGTCATATTGCACCATACCCATATAGGGTCTATTGTGGTGTCTATGGGGAAATTTTCTTAAGCAAGTTTCATGAGCAGATGTACTATTATTTCTACAGCTCATTATTAATTGAGTAGGATATCCTCTGTTTATAAAGCATCTTGCTTGAAAATCCAAGAGGCAATTACTTTCATTATCATTATTACAAAGCCTGGTTACTCTAGCCATCTGGTTCTTTACAACATTAGGGAAAACATGCCTCGGGTGCATGCTCTCATAA
This sequence comes from Protopterus annectens, assembly GCF_019279795.1. Classification (NCBI taxonomy): domain Eukaryota; kingdom Metazoa; phylum Chordata; order Ceratodontiformes; family Protopteridae; genus Protopterus; species Protopterus annectens. The sequence continues at coordinate 1,641,494,415 of NC_056725.1, read as the reverse complement.
TGTAGTATGCCATTCTTCCAACACGGCTTTCTATACAAGGAAGTAGTAAACTCATTCTTATCATCTTTAGTTATAGTTACGTCAAGATAGTTGACACTAGTGGAAGAATGCTCATAAGTAAAGCTGAGAAAGGAGGTGGTTGTCCCCATATATTTAACAAAGTCGTGCAAAGATTCAGCACTACCATTCCAAAAAAGGAGGATATCGTCTACGAACCTCCTATAGAAAATGGCCTTGGTAACAAAGTTCTCATCATTAAAGATATGTGACCTCTCCCATTGGTAGACTGCTATGTTCGCATAGGCATTCGCACAGGGGGTGCCCATGGCTACCCCCCATGTTTGTCTATACATCTTATCTTGGAACATAAAGATGTTATTATTTAATATCAAATCTAACAGGGTACAAATAACTAGCTGATCATCATTCTTGATGCTATCACATTCATTTAGACAACTCCTAACAGCCTCTATACCAAACTCATTTGGTATACTCGTAAATAAACTCTTTATGTCCAGGGTGACCATTAGGGTGTCAGAATTTATCTTACCTAGCAAGGAAACATCTTTAAGATCTTCCAGCAGTTTAAATGAATTTTTTAAAATGGTAGGTACCATTTCAACCAACGGGCCTATCTTAGATTGTACATATTGTGAGGCATTCTCAGTTACCCAGAGTTTTCCAGATACTATCGGCCGCAGGGGCGGAGGGTGTATCCCTTTGTGTACTTTAGGCAACCCTTTAATTATTGGAATCAGCGGGGCCTCAATATCAAAAAACTCATATAAGCGTTTATCAATGCATCTAGACATTAAGAGGTCGTATATCGTGTCATGAACATTCCTAATGATCAATGCAGCTTCTGTTTTACTTATTAATGTATAAGCAACATCATCATCCAACATCTCATTCATTAAGCTGTAATAATAATTAGAGTCCATTATTACAACTCCCCCCCCCCTTTATCAGCGGGTCTAAATACCAGACTGTTATCATTGCATAGTAAATCCAGGCTGTGTTTCTGTGCCTCATTCAGATTCACAAAAAGTCTCCTGTGTCGCTTCTCTCTAAAATAAGCATAAAAGTCATGTTCACAGGCTCTTTGGAAACACTCAACAGAGCCTGGTAGAGATGGCACAAAGGTGCTCTTTCTTTTCATCACTGTGGCATTATACTCATACGCCTCATTAACAGAGTCTTTATAGAGGAGTTTGAGGGCCACTTTTCTAGTAAATTTACGGAGCATAATGAGGGTATCAGAAAGTTCACTCCCTTAATTAAACACACCTAATCACAGAATGTATGGGAAGGCCGGTCCCAGCGGACCCACCTGTCCCTCCTCAGCTTACGATTGCACCTGGCATCAGCAGGTCCAGTGCACAGCCTGGGCTCCCCTCCTCCATTGGACCTGCGCCACCTTTGGGTGGAAGCACTGCAGGAGGTGGGGCTCATCCCCCCCATGCAAGCGTGGGTGGAGAAGGGCCACCTGTCACCCTCCAAAGGGTCCGGGCTGTGGTGCGTAGGGAGATCCAGCGTTCAGTCGCTGATCCCCTATGCCAGCTCAAGGCGAGAGTGGTGCAACTCATGGGTGAGCCTGCCACTCCTATGCAGCCCCCAGCACAGCCACCCTCAGGGCTGTGAAGGTGCAGTGTTGAATGCCCATGGGTGGGGATCTCAGTTCCACTGTTACCATCTGTGGGCTCATGGGCTTGCAATTTCCAAACATCCGTCCCTGTCAATTGTGTTCACCCACCCCATGTGTCATACTCTGCCCCTGTATGTGTCTTGTTTGTTTTGTCTGTTTACCTCCCCAACCTACCTCCCCAAATATACCTACTTCCTCTACCTCACATTCCACTCGCACCTGGAAAAAAAAAAGGCAATCTGTTCCCACAAAAATATTACGCCCCATACATAGCTGCCCATTTCACACACATGTCCGCTGGACATGTAAACTGATAATTAGAATTGGCAGTACAACATACTTTGATGTTCTCACCCCTCTTTCAGGGGTGGAAGGTTTCAATTTCACCCCCAATTTATTGCATATGCACAGCTGTTGCTGGTAAAGAAATGGGCAGCAATGGACCTTCCCTACACCAGTCCTGCACATCCTGAGCTTGTTTTCCTACTGTCTTGACCTCTTTGTGCCCCCTTTTTCACCACTTTCCTATCTCCCCATTTTCTTTTCTTTCAAAGAAATTAGCGCGGGGATTAGCAGGAGTAAGCACTTTAAGCAGTAGTTAGCGGGTTTAAGCAAGTGTGCATGTGTGCCCTTATCTAAGTACTGCTAAGCATCGCGCAAACCCGCTTACAACTGCTTAAAAGTGCCTTAGTCACTCTGTATGTCAGGGCCCTTGTTCTGCTCAGCAGCAAAATAAAACACCTCTGTCAGTCTCGAACCGCAGACCTTGGACACACTAGACTGCATGAAGTACGACTAAGCCACAGCAGATGTACAATAACGCGGTGCTGAAATAAATATATCATGTAATACAATGAGTGAATGTAAAGAAAAAATAGGAAGGCCATAACACAAAGCTTGTTCTGTGGATCTTTACCAGCAATTGCTGTGGAATTGCATTACATGACTGTGATAAGAGACGCAGCCATTCTAGTAGCAAATAATGTTATAGAGGCACTTTACAACCCCCACACAGTATCATAGCAGGACAAACACTGGCATATCTGATTAGGGCAGAGGCCATACTTCCTAACTGTGACTACTTTTCAGGGATGTCCCTGATTGTGAAACATATTTTAGCTGTGTCCCTCTGAATCCCTCTGAAAAGTACTGACGTTAGTCAGAAAGGTGGACCGAGCACCTGCCTTGACAAACTAACTGGTACACACCAATCCTTTAAGTTCAGTAAGATAACATTCACACAATAATACATAATGCTGTCTGCATGTCTTTATCCCCCCCAAATTTTAAATATACATGTGTGTTTAGGGTCTACCAAGGATGTAGGTAGGGATACTCAGTACTGGAGTTGTCCAGTTTTCCTGAGAATCCTTTGCTAATGTCAACAATAAAAAACACAAACCCTGCAGAAGTGAGTACATTAATATGCACAGTATAACAGTTCACAAACAGTTCATGTGCCAAAAGAATACTTCTCAATAACTACTTTTGTATGGCAGTTAATTATATAAGTAGAAAAGAAACTACATACTCACATATATCTTGTGTAAGCATTTGTAGGGGTGAGTTAAACTCTACATTGATAGCTCTGTACTGGAAGTGGCAACAGTCAGGTCTGAGTACAACATGTACATCACTGTCTACACCGCTAGCTTCAGATATATGAAGTATACCAACCTTCTGACTTAAAAAAAAAAAGTCTCCACAGCAAACAAGCATGGACCCCACTCTGGAAACCTGAAAGGGCTACGCCTACACAACTTAGCAATGTATACCATTGGGTTGCTATGACAGTGAGTACTGCAATTACCACACAGCAGGCTGTATGCATTTACCAAATGCTGGGCACCAATTGGTGCAGATGGCATTACATGCACACGTGCAGATACCTATAAAAGCAGACTGTACTTGCTATCCCCACATGCAATCATTACATTGCACGTGTTATAGCATCTGTAAAAAAAAAATTATTACTTAATAAAACAAAAATTTAATTAAGTAAAACAAATATACTGAATTAGTAACCAAAAATATTAATTAAGTAAAAAAAAAACATAATTAATAACCAAAAAAATTAAGTAAAAGCAAACTGTACTTAATTAATACCAAAAAAAAATGTCAAAACATACACCGACGGACCTGAAAGTGACAAACAGGTATGTAACAGATATGTGGTTACCAGCAAGTAGTAGATGTTTATGAAGAGTACTGTACATACTTTGAAACATGCATATGTGGCAGCAGTAGGTATGTATGCACTGGTGCCATGCATAACTACTGCCATTGACAAATTAGTGTGTAGCTGTGTGCAGTGGGACATAACTGTGACATATGTAGCTCAGAATTAAATGTCAAACATCTGATCATGTTATCTATGTTCTGTACAATACTGTGTATAATGGCTGTTTGGGGGAGTAGTGCAAACAGCTATATAAACCTGGATGTGACAGAGTAACACATGCATGATAGTCATATAATGTGTAGCTTAGCATTGGCAACTTCTGTACCAGGCTAGTATAGTAATGTAGCATTAGCAGCTATATTACTCCCTGTAATATTACTGTTATGCACACATGTGACAACTGTTCATGTTGTAGCATGGCCCAACAGGTCATCCGTGAGGTCTACGGACCTACAACAGTGTGGACCTTGTGTGTGTATGGCACACACATATGGAGAGATATTTATGTGTCAGATATATTAGCATCTTAACATGTGCATAGAGCAAGGGACATACTGCAACTGTTTGTGAAGGGTGGACATATATATGTTGGTGAAGGTTGTTATGTGCATATTTTTATGTAGGTTGTAGTGTGTGGCAAACAAGACAGCATACAGTGCTGGTATATGACATGTGGTGTTTAAACGCTGTGGGTATGATTTGTTAGGTTTTTAGTCTTCCAGACAGGGAGTCCTGCTAAAGATACATGGGCAAAGAATACCTTCAATGCATTCTGCACAAGACTGTGCAATATTATTACATAACTGTATCCCTCTCAACCTTTGCATAATTGATATTCCCACCATGAATGGTGGACTGTATGTGTGCCTATATGTAAATCTATATGTACACCAATGGATGTTTATATGTACACTCAAGCTCAATGTTGTTAATGTATTGCCATCCCTTTTGTTAAAAACTCTGTACCCATGAACTACCACATAGGTGGTAGTCTATTCAACATCAAAAGTGTGATAAGAGACCACGGGACACAGGTGGACAGTAGTGTCCCTTTTGATAATCACAGTGCCACACTAGTCATGTAAACTGTGTACAGTCCACATGTCATCAGAAAAGGTGTGTCATCCATGGAAAGAGAGGTCAGTGTTCCACTCGACTCATCAGTCATAAAACCCATCATAGACTACAATGGCCCTTTTGGTATGTACCTCAGAAGACATCTACAGCAACTGTAAACGCCAGGCACATACCTCACAAAGAGTATTACCAGACTCAGACAGATGCCCTATGCAGACTGTCTTACAAAACCACAGCTACACTGTGTTGCATACCGCCTACCCAGAGGCAACCTCTGCCTAACATACAAAGCTATGCCAAACCCACAGGTGTTGGACATGCTCCATGTAAATAGATCAAAATCCCTACAAGCTACACACTGTACTGATCTAAACCTTGTAATGTCAAAAATCAGAGTATGCTGGGGTGGTACATTCTCATCTCAGACACATACCATACTCTGGAACTAACTACCTATCAATAGCAAAGAAAGGTCCTCATTAGCAGTCGTCATGAATAATCATGATGAATGGATGTGAGACAGGAAATACAACCCGGGAATCACCTCTGTGGCTCTGCATGACAGGGGCACATGAACTTAAATTACATGGGTGTTGAAAGGCAGGGTACCATATGGCTAGGCTTCTATAGGCCCTACAGCTAATAGCCTATTAGCTACCTAGGACCCGATACACACACTCATGTATTTGTTGCATTAATTGCTATGTGAGGTTGACTGAGTGTGATGGTGAATGTGTAGGTGAATGTCTCAACATTGTGTATATGTGAGATAGCCTAGTGGGAAACTGTTTATATCATGGTATGTAGTGTTCTAGCTCTGATCCCCGCAAAAGATATGTATGCTATTGCTAGGCAGGAAAAGCAGTATGGCATACTGTGTGACATAGTCCCATGGTTTTGACTGGAGTGTGCCATTGTAGGCTAAAGCAGTACATGTATGCTTATTGATTGTTAACACTAGTGAATACAAATCCCGTATGAACTGTAGTACTACCTGAAGATGTAGGCCTACAAAGCACAGTATGGTGTATATCCACATTGCTTGGAAACAGTGTTTTGTTTGTTACCTGTAGTCCTCACACATTACATACCTCAGGCATAAGGTTTTGTAAGTGCTGACACACAGTACTGTATGGTACACAGGTAAAGCTCATCTGGGTTGCCATAACTTTGTGTCTTGTAGGTATGTCTGACGTGTGTGTGGGTATGCCTGTAACACGGCCTTGGTCGTATCTGTGTTACTGGATATAAGTGCAGATCTAGCAACATGTATAGTGTAGTACAGCAGCATGTCTCCTATATTGATGAATGTGCACATATGTTACTTACGGGTTTGCTATCAACAAGTAGTGTGGTGTACTGGTAGTACTGTAACCGTACTTTACAATCATTTCAATGGATGACATATTTCTGTATGCATTAGCTTCATATAAACCTCCTGTGGCTAGGTGGTGCATTGTATCACATACAGTGTGTCATGTACTGTTTTATAGTCTTACATACTGGTTTCACTTTGTTGCTGTGCAGAACATGGTTTAGTATATTGAACATGTCAGGCACTGTCAGGCAGTTGTGGGCTGAGCACTGATAAGTGGTATTAAAAGTGTGTATCTACTGACAGCCAATAGGTTGCTATATATGGCATTTCACTGATATCTGTACTTTAGAATGTTAAGTGTGCCACATGACTTGCTCAAAATTATTGTTTTATTGTCATCCAGGGACATGTCTCACCATCGCAACCCTGTATATTCCCCTGAAGAGGAGGAAATCATAATATCCTCCCTAGTACAACATCACACCCTGCTTTTCTCCAGAAACAGCCAGGACCAGCATGAGCGCACTGCACTGTGGCAAGATGTTGTCCATCGGATTAATGACATAGGCATGCATAACCGGACTTATGAGCAGGTACGCCATAACTGCAATGATTTAATTAGACATGTCCGGCAGCATGCCTCCGACGTCCGCAGACAATAGCTTGACACAGGTGGTGGTGCAGCATTACATCAGCCCCTCACCAGAGAGGAAGAGCTTCTCCTCAGCATGGTGGCTCCTGGCCAACCACTACAACAGACATGTGTCATCATGGAGGCCGGAATCACCCAGCAAGTTGACTCAGAGCGTGCAGGTAACATGGCATATCTGTAGACTACTGTTAGCTCGATTGTTAGAACATGCATATGTCAGATGTGTACTGTGTATTTAGAAGATGTGGAGCCTGGTGTTGTGCAATACTGATAATTTGGAACATAATCTGTATGCCTATGACTGTCAACCATTGTACTACTGTAAAATTGCAAACTCTCAGCAGCAATGCCATACTTGTTGACACTGACAAACTGTCTCATATCCTTGTAGGTCCCTCTGGTGTGACAGCAAGACAGCAGACCCATGCTGGTGAGTGTTCTACATTTAATATAGCAAATAATGTGCATGTCATGGGTGAGTTGTAGGCCATATACACATGTAAAACACCTACACATAATGCATGCTCTGCATGTTTTCTGTGTGATTATGCACATCCCAGTAACATGAATAGCTGCCTCAAACACATGCAATACACAGAGCATCCCAAACAATTGTGATAAACTGTAGTGGACATTGTATAGGCAGCATCAATACACATGCACACAACATACACCACTTGTCATACGCAGTACATGTTAATATGATACACATGACATATTTAGACACCTGCTGTAAGGTCAGACTCCAGTATCCCAAATGTCATCCACACAGCACACATACTATAACTGAGGGGTGGAGGCCTATCATGGGGTGGTGTGACACTCTTCAACACACAACACATTCATGTTAGGCAATGCTCCCTATTGAACACCTTACATGCCCATGTAACAACTGCCTGTGAAATGGTTACTGTAACCACAGTGCTGCAGTTCAGGTACAGCAAGATAGTTGCCAGTGTGGCACACATTAGTGGCCTTGAGTGACCACATGATGCTGCCTGATGATGGCTCATGGTACTACACTGCATCCAGTTACAGTAACTACAGTACTACACATAGCATTCATTGCTATACACCTGACAGTTGTGTGCATCCAGCCACGGTATGTATACCTGTGAGTGATGGTGCACAGGACATTGAAATGCATTTAATACTTGCACAGCAATGTTGTGTCCATGTACACATTGTGTTCCAGGGTGAGGCCAATCATTGAACAACACACATGCATCAAAGACATGTATACTGTTATTAACAAAGACTCTTTACACTCACACTGCATGCTGTTGAGCAACACACATCCTGCATGCTGACAAGTGTGATAGGACTCTTTGGCTTGTGATACTGTACTCCACCATCAACCACTAATGAGTATGTTCTGGATTGCTGTTGGTGAGTGTGTGTGTGTGTGTGTGTGTCTACTTTAGTGAGTAGTGTATGTGTTCATTTGTGCATGTGTGCATGCGTTCATGTGTTCATGTGTGCATGTGGTCATGTGTGCATGTGTGCATGTGTGCATGTGCTCATGTGTGCATGTGTGCATGTGTGCATGTGTTCATGTGTGCATGTATGCATGTGTGCATGTGTGCATTTGTGCTAACATCATGTACAGATTGGAAAATGTGTTTCCTGTCTTCCTCTCACAGGTGCTGAGGTTGTGTTGGTTGAGTGCAGCAGAGAACCTGAAGTCACTGCCACAAATAGTGGAAATGATGATACATGTGTTGCGGCACAGGCAGATTTGACAGGGTCTGTTGTTGGGCCGCCAATCGACAGTACACAGCTTTCCACCCCATCTATGCGCACATTCATACTGCCAATACATTCATCATCACCAATGGCCTTAGCTGAGGGAAAGCATACAGTAGGCATTGACCAGGATAGTTTGATATCTCTGGCACATGCATCCCCTCACAGCAGCCATACCCAGATTCCTGTAATGTCCAGGGGTTTCCGTGGGAGCACTGCTGGTCATAATGCCCCTGGCAGATCTGCCCCCACAGGTCTTACAACCTCAGGTATGTTCTGGGCTGTAATGCAGGCACAGGCACATATGGAATGGTACACCAGACAGGGACTAAGGGCACAGAGGGCCCATAACACCGCTATCAATGATAGTATCCGTGACCTTGCCGGTGCCATCCGTAATTACACCGAGGTCATTGATAGACGTTGGGGGGAGACATTAGATGTCCTCTGCAATGTCATGTCCATGTGCCAGGACAGTGCAGGACTGCTGAGATGTCAATGTGGATGTATGCCAGCAACATCATCGGCTGGCAGTCATCGCGGACGACGCGTATGTCAAGCCACTCCCGTAGTGGAACTACAGCCTCAGCAATGTTGGGGATGGGCTGTCAATAGACCATCATGGAAGACCACATGCACATGGATCTGGCCAGTCCCAGCAGGGACATGGGTCCAGTCAACATCCCTCTGCCTCTGATGATAGTACCTAGTCTAGGTTAGTACCCGATACTCTCCGTGGCACCCCTGCCAGGCACATGTACTGTGTCCGTGGCCAGAGACAGTGATCTGTACAGCCTGGCAGGTACAGTCTGTGGCTGTCCCACAACCTCCCGTATATGACAGCCATGTGGTGGAACTGTGTGCATGCAGACACGCACTCATAAACCAAACACCTAGGGCTAACACATACACACACACACATTACATCAACATTGACCCATGCTGTACTGTTGTCCCTCACACACACACACACACACACACACACACACACACACACACACACACACACACACACACACACACACGCACACACACACACACACACACACATACATGTCGATTGGATGGGTCAATGTCAGGCTCTGGCAAACCAACAACACACCATGTGCATATGATAAAACTATGCCACCTCCTGTCATCTGTAACATTGATGCAGGAACAGGCTAACATGGTGCTGATGCACAGAGTCACTTTATAGCAGTGTAGCAATGTTAGCATGTTGTCAACAGTAAAGTGTAATGATATCCCTGTAGATATATCTGAGCAGGCATGATGCATTAAAGCTATGATTATCAATGTAGTATTGTTTACACCAGTGTTAATTCCAAAAATGTATTGTCTGTCCATGTGCCACTTGGCTGATGTGTGTAGTTCTGGCAGCGTGTGTTGGTGAGTGGACAGTATGTGTGTGATGTGTGCAGTACAGATTTGCAGGTGTACATTTGTGAACATGGTGGAGGTGCACTGTCTGCATGTACGTGCATAGTGGACACATGGGAAGGGTGACATGCCCTGTATTACACAGTGTTAACACTTCATAGTTTCTATTGGTGGCCAGTATGCATTTTACTACACATATGTTTTAACTTGGTACACATGTGTGTATGACATGGTTTGACACTATGCTGTGGGTGATACTGTTACTATCTGTAATTGGTTTGCATTCTGGTAGTATACACAACCTCAACAGCCTGACTATAACCAATCGTTAGATGATGTCTTGACAACTGACACACAGATGTAGGAAACTCAGTAGCATTTGGATCCTTCTGGTACTATACTATACCAGTAACCAGTGGTATTGACCGCCACCCATTCCTGGGACCACTCCTGTTTGGCATGTAGCCCTCTTAGGTACAAGCAAACACACTAGGCGTATGTCCTTCCACATCTGGAAATACATACAGTGGCCTACAATGCATTCTCCAGATGAGACACTTATCCTCCGCAAGGGTATCATACAGACAGATACCTGTTGTCCAACCCATGCTGTAAAGCTATAAGCCAACTATTGCATAGTCATCCACATTTACTAAACATAGTACCCCGACAGTACCAGATAGGTAGTAGCCCCCAACTTGTAGAACAGGTACCGATGTGTACATACAGCCAAGTGTTATGTCATCTGTCCTTTGGTATTCACATTTCCAAAGGTATTCTGAAGTCCCTCTATGTATCACATAAGCAATAAGGGGTGTGTATGCATATCCACAAAGTTGTTGTACACCTGTAATGAATGTCCATTATTGACAGACTTTGTTGTATTTAAACATGTCTGAAATATACCCCAGTCATGAACCCTCACTCACACTATTCTATAGAAACTGTCATGGGTGTGTGTGACACAGATGACCTAGGCCACAGATCACTACAGTGGCTGGCCTTATCACAAACATACATATGTGACCTAAGGTCTGTGAAGCAGCAGCACAATCTGTCAAAGGTAACAGATGTAATCATGTGGAAAGCAGGTTTCACACCTATGAACTAACTGAGGTCACATGGACATATATGTATTTGCCACACAGATACCTGAAGTGTGCAATGCACATACTGTTGTTTTACTGATATGTCATACAGTAGTAAATGCAAAACCCAAAACACATTGACCAACAGTGTCACACACACACACTCAGACTTGCCAAAGAGGTATATACCTCTTTTAAGGTGTTTTCCTAGTCTCCAAAAAGGGCACTCCTCTCAAAGGAAATCACACACAAACATAAACCCTCACACACACACTCAGCAATCACAGAATTCAAACCCCTACCTAACTATATTATGACACTAGAGAGATATGCATTAACATGACGCGCTATATACTTTACTTGGAGTTTTCATTTCCACTGCTATATTTGTGGGATGCTGACATCATCAGACTTGCCAAAGAGGTATATACCTCTTTTAAGGTGTTTTCCTAGTCTGCAAAAAGGGCACTCCTCTCAAAGGAAATCACACACAAACATACACCCCCACACACAGCAATTGCAGGATTCAAATCCCTACCTAACTATGTTATGATACTAGAAAGATACGCATTAACACAATGCGCTATATGCTTTACTGGGTGTTTTCATTTCTCCTGCTATATTTGTGGGATGCTGACATCATCAGACTAGACATGGTAATGTGTGTGCACTTTGTTTTATGCAATCCCAGGACTGAGCCATGGGGGACAGCAGGTGTTACCAGCTTGAACAGGACTCCACAATTCTTAGCTTGTGTGATGTATCTGTGGACCAGTTGCCAATCCATCATATGACAATACATATTTATGCACAGGTTGTTGATTTTGTGGATATGACATGTGTCTAGGATGTTGGAAAAGGGCTATTCAAAGTCTATGTGGGACATGTGTAGCTCATTTCAGTGATGTATGTCCTAGGTGACTGCCTTGCAAACAGTCTAGCAGGTTTGGCAACCATGATCTGCCCATGACCAAACCAAAGTTGGTAGGGTTGTGTGTTTGTAGGCTTCCAATAGCTCTGTTTATGACTTCAATCATGATGGACTTCATGGCCTTGCAGATCAGACTTAATAGGCTTATAAGACTATAGTTCCCATGGTCTGTTGTGCACCAACACTTGTGGAGTCTGCCATATGTTGCTGTAAACCGTTCAGCAGTTTCATATCCTGTAGAGAGGGTGAGGCTCAACTGACTGTTCAGGTGCAGGATTTGTTTGTTCTGCAGTTCACTTATGACACATATAGGGAAACAATGTAATCCATTTGATGCCATGCTTTCAGCTTTGGAAAGAGCTGTTTACCCATTCTACATGTGATATCTCCTGGTATGATGATAGGGCCTTTTGTCAGTGGGAAGTGGGTATGTATATATGTATGGGCCTGTCTGACAGGATGTTGACATTGTCAGTCATTTACAGTTGGCCTTGACTCAAGACACATATGAGTGTACATTGCTATTTATGACATAGCTGAAGGAGGTGTCATGGTTCTGTCTGGACTCCTTCGCAGATAATCTTTCCATAACCTGGAATGGATAATGTTTGGAGTGCACATTGTTTATTGATGATACTGATTGCAGGTTTTTTATCTTCTTTGCTTTCCCACTTTCTATGAACAACATAAGTATCTGTAGTACATATTTGATTATGACAGGGTTCCAATATATTATATACGTGTCTGTTGTCATATAACTGTGTGCACAAGGCAGGATTGGTGAATAGTGAGAGGTTCCTGGGTTAACACATGCAACTGCCAGATATGTGTGGCCCACTGCTGTACTCAGACATGGCCTAAGTGTGTGAGCATGCCCAGTGTGACCTTTCAGTATGTTGCTGTCTGAAGTCCACTACATTTGTTGACGTTGGTGAACAAGCCCAATATTAACATTTATACTATATGTTTGTTGAAAATCAAGTTGCATTTTTACTGCAGGGCTCACCTTTGTGTCATAACTCGACAGGGATTATGATGTGCCTGCAGGGTTTCCATGAGACACTTTGCATAGATTTCTTCATACAGGCTGACCAGTGAAATGCTGTCACGGTTCAGTACTGTGACTATAGTGCACAGTATCCTGGGTTCGAGGACTGTCACTGCTTTATATTTTCATACTGGGCAGACCAGACTGCTTAAGGAACAGTAAAGCAAATATGAGCATGTTTACCTGCTTTTGCTCAACTATGCCCAACTTTGACCGAACTTGCCCAACATTTCTCAACGTTAACAAACATTGCTGAACGTTGCCCAATATTGCTCAACATTGCCCAAAGTTGTGCTAGTTAGTGTGTGCAATTTTGTTTACATATACTAAATAGTGGTAAAAGCTGTTTAGCACTGCTTTATATTGCTTAAAACATGGCAATCATGCCTCAGGTGGTGCTGCAGGGCTGCCTATGTTGGATGCACCTAGTACACTCCCTATACATGTTTGAAAACAGGTAGTGTCAAATTAGGCATCCCTTTTACTTTATGTGCGAGTCTGAGAGAGGTGTCATTTCCAGGGTTCCTACTGAGCCAGGGTATGTGCTATGCTTTGCCTCTTTGCCAAGGCCAAAGCATACTGGGCATGCCTCCTTCTGCCTACTGGGGCAGGCTGAGGTTGTTCCTCCTCCTTGTCACACTCTGCCTGTGATGGCCTTGGCAATGGTGGGGGGCTGCTTGGCCCAGCCATATGCTGCTCCTACTGCAGCTGTTTTCGCAGGATCATATTATGTAGCATAGCACATACCATGACAATTTGGGTACATGTAGTTGGTGAGTATTGCAAGGCTCCACTAGATGTGTCCAGGCACCGGAACCATGACTTGAGCAGCTCAAACACACGCTCAATTACATTTCGTGTTTGTGTGTGTGCTTCATTATGGCATTCTTGTTCAGGTGTGTGTGCATTTCTGATGGGTGTCATCAGCCACGGCTGCGGTGCATATCCAGCATCCCCCACTAGGTGACCATGAGGGATGTCCCCATTGGCAAATGTCTGGTACAGCTGTGTCAGATGCCAGATATGGGAATCATGGTAGCTTCCAGGGCAGCCAGCACACACATTCAGTAGTATGCCCTGGGCATCACACATGACCTGGCAGTTGATGGAGCGGAAGCCCTTGCGGTTAAAGTAGGCCCTACCCCACTGACCGGCTGGTGCTTTGATGCATATGTGCGTGCAGTCTATTGCACCCACTACCTCAGGGTATTCCGCTATTTGCTGGAAAAGACGCATATTGCTGGCCAATACCTCACAGGAATTGGGGAAATATGCATGATCACCGACATGTGCTGACATGGTATTCAGGAACTGGTGCAGTACCCTGGATGCTGATGCCTGTGAAATCCCCATCATATCACCAGTTGGTCTCTGGAAGGTACCTGTTGCTAGTATTCTTAGGCCAACACATACCTTGGTTTCCACTGGGATGGGTTCCCCTCTGTTGGTTCTGTGTGTGAGGCATGGCCTGCACAGCTCAACAATTTGCTGCATGAGGTCTCTGTCCACTCTATAGTGCTCCACTATCTCCAGCTCATGTAGCCCCTGGTAGATTACCCTGGGCTTGTACACTCTTCTCCGTCTCCTCACTGTGGGTTTCTCAGCAGCATTCGCATTGTCACCACTTTCAGCATGTTGTATATGTCACCTTATAACAGCAATGGCAGCCCCTAACATTTCTTTGTCTCAGTAAAGCTTTTTAAGCTTTCACTTCTCTTAGTTTACTGCAGTGTTGCAGTGTCTCTGAGGAAAACATGGTAGAAAGTTGTTTGCAGAGTTTTAAGTGCTGGGCTAGGCTGGGCTAGTGTACTGCCTGTGTAATTACCTGATTCTGATTGTTTTCACCTACTAGCTCTGCTAGTTCTCTTTGGTTAACTTCCTACTATTTGTTGTGCTTCCTTTTCCCTTTCTGATTCCACAGGGGGCAGCGCCATGCAAACAAGTGCACACCAGCTCACACGTGCGCACACATGCTTACACGGCCTAACACTTGCTGACTCCTGCTTGTACGCACGCACAAAGGCGCAAACGCGCTTACACAAATTTCAACAACCTTACACATACTTACTCCAGCTTAAACGCGCGCACACAGTCTTACTCGGATTTACAGGCACGCACCAGCACGCAAACACATTGCAGGCACTTCAACAAGAAACTTTAGTGTTATCCACGGCATACACCTTCAATTTCTTGGCTTTAGCTAGGATACCTGTTGACACACCTCTTCCAGTGATGAGTAACTGACAGCAAACACATGCCACTCTGCTCCAATGAGCTTACATTCTTTCATACATACCCCCTTCATGATGTCACCTATCTTCTACTCTGATACCCCCCTTATCCTACTCTTACACTCCACAGACTATGCTTATTTTCCATGTAAAATTGGGATTCACTATCCTTACCCTCATTTGCATAGGATTGCCCACTAATGGTTGGTTACATCTCTTAGACTGAGCTTCCCCCCTTAGCAACCTCTACTCAGTAGCCATGTTGTCTTCAGCCTGCCATTCACTTGCATGGCAGTTGAATATTTGGAATAAAATCCATATTTGCGGCTTTTATTTTTTTTTTCATGGTTTTTAGAGCACAGCACTTTTGCGCGACACTGCGCTACGCTTAAACTTTGGAGATCGAGGTAAAAAAATTATAATTTTTTTTATTTTGCAACGGGAAAAATTGCAAATGGCTGTATATTTGGATATTGGCATGCTTCCTCAACTGGATGCATCCTTTATTTGGAGCTGTCCCAGCTCCGTTTTGCTATTTGCAGAATGGTACTCAGTTGACAATGGAGTACATTTCTGCAAATAACACTACTCTTACTCGGACAGGTTAGGGTTTCCTGGATCACAAATTTACCTAATTTGTATAGCTTTTGACAGCAAATGAGGTAATTTGCATAACCTAGCCCTGTCCGTGTAAGAGTCGTTTTAGGAGCTCTCTTGTATGCCCCTGCAGGCTGTTCCTGGATCGCTCGGCAGACATGTTGGCTGCATGGAGTCTTACTCTACTCTTAGACTCCATGCAAGCCTTCATGAATCCAGCCCACTATGTCAGGAAAATATTTATGATTGCCAGCAAATGTGATAAACTTTCTTTATTTTCTCATTCAAAATTCAAGAAAGGATTTTATTTAAAGGTTAAAAGGATTTTTTACTGTAAACCACAACTGAAAATAAACAACAAAACTGGATCCTTAGCCCACGAAGAAACCAAGAGACCTGAAATAGCTGAACGCAAATTTTATTAGCCCAAATGCGTTTTCGCTGCTGAAACTTCAGCTGCTTCCTCAGAGCAAACAATACAAAACGCGCCAAAATTTAAAAGTGTTTAAATGCTGTTTGTCATAATGACATCAGCAACAATTAACAAATCATTTAAAGGAAGAAAAGAGCATCAAATAAAACCAGCAGATTATTATTATAAATATAAAAAACTCCGACCAAAGCAATTGCTGAGAATTAAAAAAATTTCACTAAGAAAAAATATATGTATATATTATATATAAAAACTATAAACGTCTCATTAAACCAATATTATGTATAACCTAAAAGCTGGAGTCAGTCAAAGACAATTTAAAATGGTGTTTTATTGTAACAGACTGATGGAAAATTCACTTTAATTTAGGAGGAACATAAACCGACTCAAGTTTAAAGCTAATGCATATTGAGATAAAACAACACTTCCACTTATTTATTTATTTATTTGACCTTTGTTAACTGGGTTGGTCCAACTGAGCCAGTGGCCCATTTTCAGTGGAGACCCGAGGAGAAAAGCATAAAAATATAATTGTTGTAGTATCAACAAGATTTTTTTTTGTTTGTTTTTAATTAGCAAGCAGGTAAATAATAATGACTCATAGCAAAAAAGTTAGGTAGAGCTAGGCATGAAATACTTCTATGTGATGTTGTCTCCTAGCTAGATGGGTTATTGATTCGAGGAGAGTGAATTCTAGGTGTGTAGGATGGGGGGTGCAAAGGTGTAGAAAATTAGGTAGGGTCTGGACAGGGGCAAAACTTTATGTTAAGTAGATGCAGTCTTAGCTCTTTTTTGAAGTGCTTGGGGTGGGGGATGGTTCTTATATGTGAGGGGAGTTTATTCCAGGCTTGGGCTAAGCTGTGTTTGTAAAGCAGCTTTCCAAAATATTTGTTAGGTTTACATATGTCAAGGAGTTGTTGATTGGATGTATGAAGAGTGTGGGTTGGGTTGTAATAGGATACAAGGGAGGAAAGAGAGAGGCAGAAAGTAGGCTTGTATAGAACAGAATGTATGATTTGAAATTGAGACCTTTGTAGTTGTTGGGGGGATTTTAGCCATTTAAGTGAGTTGCGTGCAAGGCAGTGGTGTGAGTTATGAGGAGAGTTAGTGGCAAATCTGGCTACTTTGTGGTAAGTTTGTTGAAGTTTAGATACATATGTGGAGTGAATGGAAGTGAGGATAGGGGCTGCATAGAGAAAGGAGGGAAGGAGGAGAGACTGAGCTAGAGAGAGTCTAGCATCTGAGTTAAATATTTGTTATTTCAGTATAGTAGACCTAAGTTTGGAGTTTTTTTTGATATTTTGCTGAATATGCAAGTAAGTTCATCATCAACAGTTGTACCTAGGAGCTTAGTGTACAGTTCAGCTTGGATGATGGTCTTGTCAATGGATATGATGACAAAGGTAGATTTATGGTGAAAGAGAGGTTGAGGAAGAAATAGTAAGAGTTTAGCTTTTTTGGGTTTAAGATGAGCTGATTTTTAGTCAACCACTTTTCTATGGACAGAAAAGAGTCTTGGGTGTGTGTAATAGAGGTCAGAGATATTGTTGAAAATGGAGATGAGCATAGAATTATCGGCATATTGAATGAGGGAAGATAGTTTGTAAGAAGTGTGGAGGTCATTTATGAAGATATTGAACAGAAGGGGCTTAGGATGTATCCTTGGGGGACACCAGATTTTATGGATAGGAAGGAGGAGCAGGAAGTGAGCCATCTGACAGATTGCTGACTATTGGAAAAGTAGCTGGTAAACCAAGCAAGGGAAGTAGCAGAGAGATTTAAATCCTTGAGTTTAGAGAGGAGTAAGGAGTGGGAAACAGTATCAAAGGCTTTGTAGAGGTCGAGGAAAAGACAGGATACAAGTTTGTTATTGTCCCTGGCCTCAGCTACTGTGGGAGGAAAAGCTAACAGTGTGGTAGAAATACTGTAGTTTGGCCTGAAGCCATGATAAGTATGAGTTAGTAGGTTTTCCTGAAGGAGAAAAGTAAGTAGCTGAGTATGAATGCACTTTCAAGTATTTTTGAGAGAAGGGAAAGTATGGCTATGGGTCTGTAATTAGATGGGTCAGTGGAATTTCTGCCTGTATGTAGTGGGATGATGTAGATGGCTTTCCAAATGTCTGGGATGGTGGCTTCTTGAATGGATCTGTTTATTAGCAGAGATACAGGGTAGGCTATGGATTCAATGGCAAATTTAAGGAAGATAGGCGGTAGGTTATCTGCAGAGGGAGAGCAGGAATTAAGCTTAAGCAGGAATGATTTAATGTAGGCTGTGGAGATGGGTCTCAGGCTGAAGGGGGTCTTGTTAGTTGGGGTAGGGTAGGTTGGAGATGGGTTGGAGCTGTGATTTGTGCGTGTAAGTTTTTGGATGGTATTGATGAAGTAAATTTTGAGAAGGATCACAGTTTACAGTGGGGTATTGATTGGGAAAGGGGAGGGAGTGGATGGGCTGCTGGGATGGAGGATATCATATAGGGTGGCCCAGAATTTTTGTGGGTTAGATATTCGGTCAAACTGGGGTGAATTGTAGAAAGATATTTTGTCTTTATTGACTAGTTCTTTGTTGAGGTTGACTTTTTTTCTTAAGAACTGTAGTCTGTTCACATAGCAGCGACAAATTCATAAAGTCTGTGTTGCTTGCACAATTTCAGAAAGTCACAGTTGCTTCCACCAATGTGTTGTACAATTTCAACAAACTCCAGCTATTTTAGTTTTCAATGGCAAAACAACAAATGGCAAGGACAACTTTCCTAATACCCTTTCAAGTTAGCACAATTTTTTTTATCTAAGGGTAATACTTCTTACTTGTAACAAGCAGCTAAAACAGACAATGGCAGACGTCGTCCTCTTTTTTTTTTTTTTTTTTTTTGTTTACTCAGCTTGCTCACTACTTTCACTAGTTTTTATTTGTAGTTTAAATACTTGTTAACTTCATTCCGTCAACTTCCTTAACACACCCATTTTTTTCTAAGCTTCATAAGATGCAGCACAATTAATAAGCCATTTAAATGGTGAAGGCCATATGTATAAAGCACTAGTTAACAGAACAGACAACATACTTTTGAGACACCACAAGAGTGCAAAGTGAAACCTGACAAAGTTACAGGCAAAAGACGGGAGCTCCTATAGACAGTCAAGACTGGCCAAAAGACCTTACAACAGTGAAATGGAATCGTTAAGCATTTAATTGACATTAAGGTGCTGGGCTTATAAAAAAAACATGTCCACGTTTGCCGTAGAGGAATACTGAAGATAACAGATTACAGTTTTTTTCTTACATACTAGACATTTGAACCATTAACTTTGGTCACATAAGACAACCTGAACATTGCAAATGGCTCTACTGATTGTTCAGACAGCAGAAAGACATTGCACATACTTCATTCCGTTTGTTAGTCAGGAGCACTATTTTATGTAGTCGATCGAGTTTCTTCCAATGCTATGAGTGTTACATCACTGACTGCATTATAGTATCTGTAGCCATTTAGCCGTTCAGCACAGTGTAAATTGCTGCGTTTAACAATGTATTGAACCTACAAGTTATGCATAACTGCCTAGGTGGCTACAGCTCACACCTTTGATAATCCTTCCCATAATCAAGTTATGATACAACAGCAATTGCCACTTAAATGTACAGACTGGTTATATTTTGACTATGGCACATGGCGTAGTAACCAACTTGGTTACTTTTCTTCAAGTGTATTTGGTTTGTTCGGTAGGATGGCAACAATAAATTGGTGGTGTTTTTACGAACTGTGGCATCCTTTTCTTGTCTTCAACATGGTGTAGTAGTCAAAGTAATCATAAATTGTAAGCTGAATCCAAAAATAGTCATGCAAATTAACTGTAGACTTGTAATATGAAATAGACTGACACTAAAGTAATTTATACAGTGCAAATATCTAAATATAGTAAGATCAGGCAGCTGAACTACAAATGTGGAAATGAATTAGCATGACACAACAGTAATTACAAACTGTAAGGAGGGACTAGAGATAAGATGAGGCAATTAAACTTGAAGACCTATAAAATCACCTATATTAGTGGAGGGCAGAGAGGTCAGGTACTTGTGAGTAAAAATAATATGTTCCAGGGAAAAAGTGAAGAGTTGAAAAACTTCATATATGTGAAATAGAGTCAGGCAGTTTAAATAAGTGATTATGTTTACACTCAATCACTTAACCCCTTCTTTTCTGTAACATTGGTTAATGCAATCTCCTACCTACTTTTTGCACTCAGTCCCTAGAGATTTGCATATTTTAGTATTTTTGGACCTCTATCAACATGTAACTCTTGATCTCTTTCTCTTCTTGTACTCCTTTCTCACTCTTCTGCAACTGGCATAACCTCACTACTTCCTTCTTCCTTGGAATCTCCTGGTTTTTTTTTTTTTTTAATTTACATTCTTTGACAACTGCTAGTCTTTGCTGAATCTGTAGTCACTGTACCTCAGATTTTACTTGTACTCACCAACAGTGTATTGTAATCTCTTTGTACGTTTTTAACTCTCTAAATATGTTTTTGTCGCTTTATTTCCCAGGCTTCCTCTGAAAAGGGTCTTGCATGACCCAGTAAGACCTTCTCAGTAACAAAATGCAACTAAATAAATGTTATACCTGCAGCTGAAGATAGGTGTCAAAATGATTAACAAGAAAAGATTTAAATAATATGACCTAAATGGCATCCATTTTTAAGGCCAAGCGTGTTGAATCATATGGAACTTAACTTTTGGCGAGAGTTAGATTTGTGGTAGCAATTTGAGCTCATGTTGGTTCGCTTGGGATGTGATATGTAGGTATGATATCTTTTGCACAAGCACTGTAAAGAAAGCTCAATTGGAAAACTCAAGACAGACATCCATACTGCTGGACCTGTTTCACTGTTCAGGGGAATGTCACTTTATTTCTTTGTTTAAATTGAGTTTGTTAGCAAAACAGAAGAAAAATGGGAGTACACAGGAAAGTTTTTTGTCCCTTTCTCACAGCTGCTTGGTATACAATGCTTCTACAGTTGTCCCTGTCCAGTATAAAGCCTTGGATCATGGGCCATCAGCCACCTGACGTAGCACAAATGCAAAGGATTGTGGAAATCACAGTGTGGAAGGCAAAGAACAGTAGATCAGCCTGCAGCACCAAATATTCTTGTCTTAAGAAAGATTTGTGGCAAAGCTGCTCAGCACCCCTAACATACTGCATAATGTTACATGAGAAAATTATTAAAGTGCACCATGAAGGGCTCACTATAACTCTGAGGTCATGTGTCCCCTCTACTCTCACAGATGCCATATATTTGTCTGCCCTATCCGTTGATGGCTCTGGTATCGAACAGAGTATGTCACCTTTTCTGCCATACTCCCAGCATGTATCAATGAAGTCTTTCCTGAGAGACGTCAGTAGACATTTCCTTATAAGCACACCCCCCCACCACCACAGGTATACTAGGGCTGCTTATCAGACCTAAATAACATAAGACTGCTAGTCATAACCTAAATAGCCTTGGTCTCAGTCAGGGATTTTACCTCTCTGCACCATAGAACCAATCAAAGTAACATAATTTTAACAAGGAAATAACTTAAGGAACTTGGGTGAACAGATGGATGACATACAGAACCAAAGAAACCCCACTAGGGAGTCCGTAGGCAATCAGCAAGGGTCATGTAACTGCCAAAAGTTTGATCCTGAAGTACACTCAGAATTCTATGGGGGTTTACATCAGGATAGCTGATACAGCAGGTAAGAAATGAATGAAAAGAACATTACTTTTACTTATCAGCTTTATAATATATAAATAATTATTTACACTTTGTCAATCAGGCAGGTTTAAAACCTCTGACAGATGCTTTTACATTAAACCTAAGTAATGAAAGTCAAGTGTACACAGAAAACTAATATAACTGTAGTTTCACACAATGAACACTATTGAATCATTACAAAACTGAACTTTATAGATTAAGAACATGAAGCTGGGTATATTTCCACAGTAAGACTACAAATACAGTATCACCTGTTGAACAGAAAATTACAGAAGGGAAAGCCAAACCTCAGCCTGTACCTGTGGCTAAACTCTGGCTATAATTACTTATATTAATTTGATTCCACAGTTCTAAGTCTATTGTAATGTATTGAAGCTCCTTAGTTTAATAGTGCCTTCAGGTGATGCAAAATAAGGATTGTCTGTAGTGCTGATTAAGTCACTGACTCTTTAAGGCAGCAGCAAATTGTATTTTGTAAAAAATGTGCCTTAAATTCTTTGTGAAAATCTGAAACAAATGACAGTTCTTTTAAGTACTGGAATAGTAAGGTTGAAATATGGAATTTGAGCAAAATAATGTTTTCTACCAAAATGCGCTTAAGAGGGCAAAATATTTTGCATGGTTTGTATATATATCTCTGAGCATGCTTTTAGCAAATTTGTTGACACAAAACCTCCCAAATCATAGTATTCTACATAAAAAGTACCTTTAGTTCAATAAGTAGCTAGACTGCCCTTTGGAGAGGGGTGTAGTGGTACTCAATTCTTAGAGAAAGAGCAAAATGGTTTTGTTTCTTGTTTTGTTTTGTTTTTATGACATGTAGGGCTAGATTCAGAAAGGTTAAAATGAGATGTACATGAGGTGTGCATCTCACTGTAACTATTTCTTATTCAGGAACCACCCTACAATGGTACTGAATCATGAAAAGCTGCAGCATCATGGTGGGTTGTCTCTGACAATACACTAAATTTTAATGAGGCATTTAGTGGAAGGGGCAGATGCTAATTATTCATCTACTGTCCCCCAGAACTGCCAATAGTAAGGCATTCACTTAGTGGCTGTGTAAATTAACCACAGCTGCTCCTGGCCATATGTGTTAATGAACAAAGCCAAAAACTCATGTCCAGCAATCTAAGTAGAGGTAAATGACTGGGAATTTAGTAGACAGAATGTCTTGGTGATGTGCGCATGTGTGTATGAATGTGGTTGCATGTGTCAGTGTATGTGTGAGTGGATCTCTGCCTAGGAGTTCAGACTAGGTGGAGGTTAGTAAGGGATTAAGATAGCTATGGGTGTGCAAATGTATTTGTGTGTGTGTGTGTGTGTGTGTGTGTGTGTGTGTGTGCGTGTGAGTTGTCATAACAGCACACTTCCATAAATACACTGTAAAATTGTGCTTTTACAGCACTTAGGTGGGTTGGGGGAGGGGTTACACAAACCACTAGGGGGAACTCTTCTGTCATTGTACTAAAAAACATTTACCCAACATGGGGTCAGGAGGAACAACAGCCACTAGGGAGCACTCTCTTGACAATGTGCCTTAATGGTACTTGGAGTCAGGGGTAACACACACCAGGGAGAACTGTACAATACCATGCACCTTAATGGTATTTAGACAAGATAATGGTCAGGGGAGCACTAGCCACCTGGGAAATTTCTCTCAACATTGTGTTTTAATAGTACTAGGACAGGGGACATAATAGGCACTATAGGGAGCTATCTCAGCACTGTGCCTTAAAGGAACCTCAAAAAGAGGCTGGTTTGGGGCAGGCGGCACTAGACTTCGGGTACTGTGTATGAAAGGCATTAAGAAACATGTTTTTCAGATTAAAGATGTAGAGGGAGGGAACAATAGGCTTAACAGATACTCTCCACTGAGTGTATAGACAATAAAAAGGATTAAACTGCTGTACCTTCCCATATTGAAGAAAATAGTAGGGACATGCGCTACCACTAGGCAGTTACTAATTGTTGGTTAAGTGTGTTTAAAAAATGTAAATTGAAAGAGGGAAAAGGTTTCAAATATCATACCCTTAACACAAAAAACAGACACATGTACCCACTACACCACCTAATCTATCAGCATTGTAAGTCTTGTTTTTTTTTTTTCAGGCTAAGAAATAAAAAGCAATAATACCTGGCATGATCCAGTGCTTACAATAGTACTTGAGTCATGAGGGACAGGGTGGTGAGGTTTCAATGCAAAGTCAGGAGAATGCTTGGGAACACTGGGGACATTACTGAACTATGACCAAGCCTCACTTAAAATGTTAATAGTGCAACACACCTACCATCACCATGTCGGCTCTGAAGAAAAAGAGGAAAGAAACTCTGATGTCTGGCATTACTGTTTGTGTCTGAATGTCTGTATGTTTGTGAACAAAGGTGGGGTCTTTATGCCGATCACATGCATTGACCACCAGTGTTAATTACCACTAGAATGTGCTCATCTGCACTTATAGTAGTTAACTGCAATATGGAGGCGCACGTTTGTTTTCAAAGTTTTTAGTTATTTCTGTATACATCTATTTGTTTTTGTTTGTTTAGAAGGGGGGTAATGTAATTTTAATTTTGGTGCCTTCAGTTTTTGAACAGGTCAGTTTCATAGGCAGTAGCTCTATCTAGCACCTGTCAGCATTTAACATGAGCTGTACATTGACCACTAGTGAGTTGATTCAGAGATTTTAAAGAAGTAAACAATCAAAATAGCAATGGTTAGTTTACTACCAGTTTTATTCTGCCCCTATTGAAACTATGTGCTAACACAAAAGACATTTTCTGAATTAAATATATGCTTAAAATATACAGGTCCAGAGTCCAAAACAACTGCTTTCAGTTTAAGTAATTTAATTACAGTGTAAGCCTACCCTGATGCCAAAAGACTTGATCTCAGTGCAAGTGACTTATGCTAGTGTAGACCTGCTTTTTAGATAGGCTTTAAACTGGAGTAAATCACGGTGCTATAACTATTTTACTGTTGCTGAAAGTTGCAATAGGAAGTACAACAAATGGAGAACTTTCTCATTCACTCAGACATTTTTGCCATAGAGAAATATAACTTAGTTTCCTTCCCATCAGAAGGCAAACTTATATAAGACGATGGCATCTGCTGTATATATTGCATAAATATGACATAGATTTCTGACATTAATGCGCAATTATAATTACAGATAACAAAAGGATAGAAAATGTTTACAATAAACGTCCTAGATCTCCACCATAAATTCTTTTTTTGTTAGTGAGTCCTTAGCATCAACAAAGTTATATGAAACATCAATCATCTAATTTATCTAATTTTTTTGACAAAAAAAAAAATTTTTTTCTTCTGACCCATATGATTTTATATATATATATATATATATATATATATATATATATATATATATATATATATATATATAGGTTCATAGGTAGGTACTAGGCTACTGGCCCTAGGGCCTATATAGGCCTAGCCAA
Source organism: Protopterus annectens (assembly GCF_019279795.1). Classification (NCBI taxonomy): domain Eukaryota; kingdom Metazoa; phylum Chordata; order Ceratodontiformes; family Protopteridae; genus Protopterus; species Protopterus annectens. The sequence goes on along the minus strand of NC_056725.1, from coordinate 1,641,468,880 downwards.
AAAGTTACCCTGGCTTTCGCCACCCAAGAAAATTATTTTCCTGTGCTCCTGTCGAGCAGAGCCACAGAGGTGTTCCCCAGGGTGAATTTTCTATTTCCCATCCAATCATCAAGATTTTTCTTGAAGAGTGCTAATGAGGAGCTTTGTTTGATATAGATAGGTAGTTTGTTCCAGATTATGGGAAGTCGCTGGGACAAGAATCTATCCCTCCAGCATGTTCTGTTTATTGCAGTGACAAGGTTTATACACACGCACTAGTGCTTCATCACATACTGAGAAGTCTTGAGTGTAAACAGAGAAAGAATGAGCCTCTGTACCCCCCCCCCACAATGTACTCCCTGCACAACCTGCTATTCATATATACCAGCTTTGAAATCGCACAACAGTGGAATAAGGGCAAATTCCCTCCCTCTGCTGCACTGTGATCTCATACAGAAAGCTGGTAGCAAAAACTCTAAATAGTACAACATTCACTCACTAATATGAGCTTTCACTCTTCTTTTGCTCATGTGAGCATTCATTATTTTTACCTCTAACCATTCATATACATATATAAAAATACACAAGATAGATTGATAGATCGATAGATAGATAGATAGATATAGATGTCTGTGTGGGTGTGTGTGTATACATATATGTATATATATATATATATATATATATATATATATAGACATATGCTAATGAGAGTCATTTAATTGGTCAAGGAGATAAAGTAGCAAATACTGTCCAGTGTGTCACAATCTTCTAAATTTGAAGTTAGCTGAAAATCATTGTTTTTTTCATTCAGAAGTTTACAGTAATGTTTTACAGCGGTTTACATTCTGTTTTTGGTGAAGGCTATTAATGTTAATATTAGCAGTTTCACTTTGTGCAGTATGAATGCACACTGGGGATAATGGGGTAAACCCTTTCCTTGCTGTTGTGTGACCTCAGAGTTAGATATAAGTAGCAGATTGTATGGGGCAATGCCTCTCTGAAATGGGGGGTGTACAAAAGTTTGTCTGAAAAAAAAAACAAGAAAAAAAAATACATTATACAGTGCTTGTAAGCATGCTGGTATGTGTGGTATTGGATTGAATCAATTTCTTCAGCCCTTAATGGGATGGTTAATTGCAGGTACTATGTTTTGTTCATGCATGGTGATATTCTTTCAAGTGACTGTGCAATAAGAGATGTTCAATCAATTCTCCTGCAATCACAATTTCCTCACATATACATCTTAGAGTCATATGGTTTAGTATCATGAACTTGACTCACAGAAGGTCAAGTCCACCTGCACGAGTTCCACATTGCAAACGTCAGAATGTTGAAAAATGAAATTACCAATTGGCCAAACTTGTCCCCGTTCTGGACCCATGGTAATGCTCTTTCCTGAGTCCACGGCGGTATGAAGTTTCAAGTCCATTGTTTGTGTTGGGTATACTTGTATTCATTATTCCAGCTTTTGCTGAATGCTGTCGAGCAGTGATCTACTTGACCTCCTGTGAGTTGAGTTAATGGTGGTAAACCGGATCATTCACGTATATGTCAACCTAATTTATCATCTGCCTTATTACATCATGGATGATATGATAAGATGTGCAGATGGTATAATGGTTAAGGTTTTCATCTCCCATGCACAAGTTACAAGGTTCGATCCTGAACTCTGGCCAATGCCTGTTTGGTGTTTGCATGTTTTCCCTGTGTCTCTGTGGGATTCCTCCCACCTCTGAAAAACATGCTGAGTGTTTCCATCTGAAACTCATTAATGAATGGGGATGGAGGCAGCAGGAGACACTCTCTCCCTATGGGGAGACAGATGTATAAACTAAGCATTGTTGTACAGTATCCATAAGATAGGAGAACACAGATCACAGGCTGCACACTGTGGCAGGGCTAACCACTTAATGGTGAAAATATAGCTGTAGGTGATTTGGTCACATTGACTAATGTTGGCAAATGGTAGGTACAAGAGGGTTGAGGACCCAGCCAACTCCAACCTATGCCACAGACCCATGTTAATGGTGGGAGGGGTGTATTCCAGTCTGAACCATAAAGCCCAGATAAGCACCTCTGGCTGGTGTACATTGAGTGAAAGCTGGACATTTAAAGCCAATCAATCTGTCAGACAGTTCTGTTGCACTCAATTTAAATTCACTGACAGGCTGCAGCTTGATACAGAGGAAGCTGAAGGGCAGTGCAACAGAGAGACATGATTTGGGATCCAGAATCTACTACTCTGGAGGAGGAGGAGGAGGAGGATGAATTGTGATGACAGAGAGGTTTCAGAAGGCAGTGAGGGATATCATCAGATTTAGTTGCAGACTCAGGGCACTCAGACTCCAGCCTAATGGGTGGTCCACATGGGTGGGATAACAGGAATAAAGAAGAAATGGCTATTCTATACTTCTGTCTAGCTAATTGCTTGATAGTAGGCAACACACAGTTCAGAAAGAGAGACAGTCAAAAAATCACATACAAGAATGGCCATTATGCAACTCAGGTAGACTTCCTCCTAGTAAGGAAAGGTCAATGCCATAGAACAGTGATTGCAAAGTCATTCCAAGTGAAACAGTCAGCCCACAGCATAAGCCACTGGTTACTACAATCAACAACCAATGGTCAAAGAAGGCTCTAAGGTCTAGAGGACTAGGCCGAAGACCTGGAATTTGACAGGAGAGAGAGAGCACAACAGTTCAAGGAATTACTCAGGGCTCTAGCACCCCATGAAAAGGAGAAAAAAGGTGGAGATGAAGAAGAATGGTAGCACCTCAAAACATCATGTGTGAGGACTACAGAACAGATATGTGGCCAAGCTAGGTATGGAAAAAGGAACATAAGGAAAGCTGGTGATGGAATGCAGAAGTCCAGGAAGGTATCAAAAGAAAGAAGGAGTGCAGAAAAAAGTGAGACATAGAAAAGGAGGAGAGAATACTGGTTGACTAACAAAGAAGGTAAGAAATGAGTTGCAATAGCAAAGAATAGGGCATCAGAGGCACTCTACCAGCTTCTGGAAAGTGACTCAGGAGGTGGCACAAAGAAACTATATCAGGTTGCAAGACAAAGACAGAAATATAAATAAGGTAGTCGAACACCCTTCATAATGAATGTCAGCAGCAACCTGCTCACCAGTTCACAGGACATCAAAGGCAGATGGAAGGAGTACTTCCAGCAGGTGCTGAATGAAGAAAACTCCAGAAAAGCTACACTGCCCCAGACACAGCCTACAATATGAGAAAAGGAGTAGATGCCCAAAGCAGAAGAAGTAAGAACTGCACATTAGCTAAATGAAGTTAGAGAAAGCAGCAGACTTAGATAAGGTCACAAGTGAGATGATAAAGATGTTGGGAGAGATAGGGAAAAAATGGCTTCTGAGGGTATTCCTAGCAGTGTGGATAGAAAGGCGTATCCCAGATGCATGGAGAAAAAGAATACTTGTGCCAGTCTACAAGAACAAATGGGACAATAATGGATATGCAGAATAACATAATCTAAGATGGGAGATGAGCAGTTCAGATCTGGATGCAGCATAACTGACCTGATTTTTGCAGTAAAACTGATAGCTGAGAACAAGCTAGAGAAGAAGAAAGCGTCCCTCCGGGTGTTCCTAGACTTGGAGAAAAATACAAAAAGGTTACAAGAACGTTGATTTGTGCAGTATATGGGGGTTCAAAGTCCCAGAAACATTTGGATGCAATGACTCAAGCACGAACAGTGTTCAGTCTCACAAAAGGGTTCTCAGTGGGAGTGGATGTGCACCAGGGCTCAACTCTGAGCCCACTGCTGTTCATACTGGTGTTGGACTACATTAGCAAACCAGTCGGAGGAGACCGATCAACAAAGTTGCTTTATGCAGGTGATGTGCCATTACAGGCAGCTTCTGAGCAAGAATTTCAGCAATGGACAGGGATATAGAATGCAAAACTTTAGGCACATGGGATGAAACTAAATACAGTTAAGACAGTGGAAATGGCAGGAAATTGGGGAAATCAGAAGAAGCTGAGAACTGAAATAGAAAATAAGATAATGGAACAGGTTAACATCTTCAAGTATCTGGGTGGGGTGGTTGAGAGGAACGCAAGTCTGAATGAACTGGTCAAAGTTAGTATCAGTGGGGCTGCAGACAACTGACATAGTGTCAGGTATAGTCTATGACAGAAGAATACCAAAGAAGCTGGAATGTATGGTGTACGAAACAGTGGTGCAACCAGAGCTACTGTATGGCATCGAAACCTGGACCGTACAGGCAGGGCAGATAAGAAAGTTCCTGAACTTGATTGTCATGTTTGTTTTATATTCTCTTAGCTCATGTTGTTTTGTGGAGAAAGATAGAGGTGATGGAAATTAAGTTCAAGAGGAAAGTGCTCACGCCAAAACCAATAAACAAAAAAAGAGCACTGAATAGCCTTTTCCATCATGAATACATGTTATTATTGCACAGCAAGCCACAGCACAACAAACAGGATTAATGGTGACACACAACCAGTTTGTTTTCTTCGAGATGAAAACAAACTGGTCCTGTGTCAGTGTTAATTCTGTTTCTTGTGCTGTGGCTTGCTGTGCAATAATAAATTGTATTTGTGGTGGAAATGGCTATCCAGTGCTCTTTTTTGTTTATTAAATATGGTAGGATCCACACAGTGGGACAGATGAAGAAATAAGGACATAAGAAGAGAAGAAAAAGTAGCTCCAATTGCAGGGAAGATCAGAGAGCACAGATTATGGTGGTTTGGGCATGTGCAAAAAAAAGCAGAAAACAATCTGGTGAAGAAGATTTAGGACAAACAGGAAGAATGTACAAGGATACAAGGGCACCCAGCAAAGAGTTGGATGGACTTTATGAGAGAAGAGCTGCGACAGTCAGGCAATGGTGTTGAAGATGGCAGGAGTTTGGCATTGCACTGAAAGAGATGGCGATAGTTAACATGACACCCCAACTCCATATAGAGCTTAACTCAACATACAACAAGGTAGCCAGATTCTCTGCCCAACACACCTACAAAACCCATCTCTGTGTCTCACTTCAACGATTAAACTGGCTGGAACTTCCTAACCTGCTTCTTTTTTCTCAGCTCCAAATTATTCACTTTGTATTATACCACCCAAACTACTGCTCTAACTTATCCTCCTACATATCCCACTACTCTCCAATAAGGTCACTTCGAAGCTGAGATCAAGACCTACTACTTGTTTATAAACCTAGGACTAATTTGGGATTCAATGTATACAACTATCATCCTACTATTGCCTGGAACAAACTTCCTCTCCACATTAGATTACTAAATCATCCAAAACAATTCAAGGCTGCTGCTAAACAACACTTAAAAAACTCTCTGGTCCTGCCTCTGTTTACACCCAACATAAAATAGTTCCCCATCCCCACAGCTAACTATCAGTTAAACACTTTTCCAAACCTTTATCCTATACTCTCCACCTTTTACCAGTTCACTATCTTTACTTTGGCCAATCAGGTCCATTTAACTAAAATGTATTATCCTTTATACTAACTCTTCTCTTTTCTAAATACCTCTTCTAAAATCATACGTGAAAACAAAAATATTTTATAGTTAACTATTTCTTTATGACTGTATCTGTAAATCTCTTCTCATATTTCGAGCAAACTAACTATTATGATATGTAAATAGATAATAATCGTCTAATGTTATTTCTACCAGATGTTAGCTCTTTGGAATATGCCTTGTAATTTTTTGTTCGTCTTTTTACATCTATAATTTTTTTTAATTCTAATTGTATAATATTTTTGGAGCTTTTCTCCCTGGGCCTCCACTGAAAAAGGGATAATTCTAGCTCAGTCGGACTTTCCCGGTCAACAAATATAAAATAAATAAAATAAATAAATAAACCCCACACACAAATCTTTAGTTACCTCCCTATTACCATGCCCCCACCCCATATAGACACGCATGATACTTGGAACCCAAATGGTTTGGGTCCGTGGCTAGGCTTGTAAGGGCTGTAGTGTTCATTAGCCTAGTAACAACATATGAATTCAATTCAATTCAATTCAACTTTATTGTCTTATGTACTAGAGAAAGTGTCACAAAGTACAATGAAATACTTATTTTGCAATTCCTCCAGCAACACATAAAAACAAGACAGTTAAAAAGAAGAAATAGCGTAAGACAACAAATTGGCAATAATATAAATACCAATATCAATAAATATATATAACTGTGCAAAATACTGCATTTGTGCAAAAAAAGCTTGTTTCCTTCCAAATGTGAACCAACCTACAATACTGGAAGGAGAGGTAGTATATGAGTTTTTTGAACTGTAAATCAAATGAAGTTAATGTGATTCTGTTATTTTGTTACTGTACGAAAATAGCCATAACTGTCCTTAAATTCCACAGCAGCCTAAAATGAAGATCCTAATAAAGTAACAACAGAGAACTGTTAGCACAAATGCTGTTCAGTGCTGAGATGTTCATGAAGCCATTGCTATTGTCATACTCATTCACTGTACTTTTCTTATTTTTCTGAAAACACTAGGGAATATTTCAAAATATTACATTTTACATTTACATGTTTTCTTTACAAATGCATTGTACTATATAAAATAGAAAACAAAAGAAAATCCTACCCCTTCAAGTTGGAAACAATAAAAACAAAAGAAATATATGGCATCAAGAGGGGTTAAATATAAGCTTCTCCAAAAATAGGCGGTGGTGTTCTCCTCTATCATGCTTAATGTTTTTAAATAAGTCACACTGTGGTAGAAATAAAAACATTATTTCATTCCTTCGCCTGTACATTCTTTGTTTATGCTAGCTACATGCTTTCATCTCTGGGTAAATTAAAATCACACACACAGTCTACTAGTCTACAGTATAAATATCTGTTTATCAACATTCTACTAACATCATCACTAAATTTATTCCATGCACAATCATTGTTTAAAAAAGCCTCACAAGTCCACCAAAATCATCATAGTTTGCAATACTGGATAACATGAAAAAATTCAAGCTGCAATTTCTATTGCCAACAGTGTATTACTGGGTAAAAGAAACTGTTTTAACATGATATTGTTAATGCCATTCTAACAGATAAAAATGTTTTTTTCATTGTTTAGCAACAAAAACAAATACTGGTAACCTAAAATAATATGGTTGAGTACCCTGTATAAATGTATTTGCATGTAAAGCTCTGAACAAAAGTTGCTTTCATGTATATAAAAAGTTTCATCTTTTTTGTTATATATAAATATTTGTATTTTTGCTAATACAAAAATAGACATGCAGTTATTTTTCCATATTTCTTGATTAACTAATGTAAATAACATTAAAATGCTATATGGAAGCATGACACTGTGAGTAAAAAATCAGTTCAGTATTATTCAGTTACATAGAAATGAGTGATAGTATTCTAAATATATCCTATATTTTTCTAAAAAAATAGGGCAAACATCTGAAAAAGTAAATTTCCCATATTTTAAATTTTTGATTTTTCATTCTTACAAAATAAAAATAAATAAGTAAATAAATCAACAAATAAATAAAAATGACATCTTAACCCCCCCCAAAAAACACATGCACACGCACACACACACACACACACACACACACGCACACACGCACACACGCACACACGCACACAGACACACACGCACACACACACACACACACACACACACACACACACACACACACACACACACACACACACACACACACACACACACACACACACACACACACACACACACACACACACGCACACACACGGGAAATGACTTCAGTTTAATATGCAGCATCTATTGATCGGGTACCATTTTTATTTGCATTATGACAGGGTTGTACTCAACTATCTCACTTTTCACTTTACAAGTGAATTATTTTCACATATCTCTTTATTGCAATAAAAAGTATATCTAATTTCTGGTCACAAACTATTTCAGAGACACAAACATACACACGGGCAGACAGACAGAGACGCACATACACATATATGCGTAAAGTGGTGAAATACTTGGGGTGTATTGTGGTGTATGATGCATTAACTATCTTATAATGTAGGCATAGAAAAGAACTTTTGAATAGTGGTAAACAGTGAACTTGATAATGTTGTTCCAGTTGCATCACAAATTCTCTATGTCAGTGTTTGCTAAAAAAATCATCAAGTCTCCATTAGAAATGTGGTTTGATTTCGGGGTTTACTACATGTGCATTTGCATCATTATCTAGGTGCACACGTCCCTGCTGCCACTTAATCATGTTGGCACGTGCTGTAACTTCTAGTGACTCAATTCCCATAAAGTGATGAAAGGCTAACTATCCTTCCCAGAACCTTGTCCCTGTCCCTAAAAACTCACCTATTCCATAAACCTAAACTACCAATTAGTCCCTAAGGGTAAAACCTCCCTTCTTTCCCTAACCCTAAGCCTCTGAACCCCTCATCCTGGTCCATAAAGGTACAATCTCACACCCCTAACTAACCCTAATCTTTAGATTGTTTCCCAAATCTAAAACCCCTCTTCCTATTCCTAACCTTCTGCTACTATCTGATCACGCCCAAAACCTAAAATCACCTACCTCCCTATCCCTAACCTTTAGCTACCTCCAAGTTCTCCCTAAACCTATAATACCCCTCCCTTCCCTAGTTGTAATCTCCCTATGTCTCCTTAAACCTAAAATCTGACCTTCTGATTCCCTTGGTTAAAAAATAACCCCCACCCCCACCCCAAACATAAAGTGTTTTTCTGTTTGCCTTTCCTAGTTACATTTGTTGTGAAGAGGACTCAGTTGCATTTGACAGTTGTGGCAACTGCATGTTCAAACTCACATTTGACTTTTAAGCAATTGTTTGGGCACCTGGTTGGTTGAGGTTACAGATATTTGAGTCTCCAGTTGAGAGTCAGTGGAGTTTTGAGCAGCTGGGACTTGAGCAGCTCTAACATTACCTTGATTTGATGTATTACGAATCAATCCTTTGGTTGCTACTTACTCACCAATCGTTATATAGGCATTAAAGTTTGCAGTTTAAATTGTGAAATGCTCTCTGCTGTCAACAAAGGGAAGCTTATTCGATAGCCTTAAGTATTACATTCACCAATCAAGTGTTAGGTCCATCAGTAATACATTCCATGCATAGACTATTAAATAGAAATGCCATCATTACACCTTAGAAGTAGAGGTCATTTTTAATAAAAAATGAATAAAATGTGAATTTTCATAACAGTTATGAATAGTTTAAGATTCCTGGCCCTGTGATTTGTTTTAAGAAGGGTTACAAAACACAACACTGCAATCAATAATAGGTTAAATTATTCACGTATAAAGCAGTACCGCTTTGCACTGAATATACATGCCTATGAGAATTATATGTCCTACTGTATATGCTTTTATGATTTGCTGGACATATACTGGTAAAAATTTAAATCATTGCATATAATTTCTCTGAAAGCTTTAATGAATGTATATTTGTAATCTGGGCATTTGTTTTATAATCATACTTTGTTATTTTGCTGACCCTCTTGATGTCACTTGTATTTACTAACACTAAGGGTACAATCATCACTGGGGATATTTTGTAAACAGTTTTTTGAGAAATTTAGCACATATTATTTGTTATCTAATTATATTACCCAGTTTACAGTCACTAGCATTATTGGCTCTACAGAACCTGTTTCCACTTTTTATAAATTCAAAAGAATAGACCAAAAATAAGTGATACTGGTACAACCGTGTGGGACACTATTGCTAATCCACATCACAATACCCATTAAACCTGTACAATAACATGCTGATATGCTGTGTCCTGGTGTTTAAAGAATGTTTTACCCACACTGAATAGTGAAATGATTGCTAACTAATGCTGTTACTTTGTTAACTATTCCCTTAGGTGCCATAGCAAAGTCATGAAAAGAGCATGGCTTGATAGTCATTCATATATTGCTAATCTCTCAATGGATTCCATAAATAACCTTAACACAAAACATACATTTTAACACATACAAGTTCATATCTTTCAAAACTTGACTCTTGCTGTAATTTTTGCAGAGTTTCCATTATAACTTTTTGAAGGATTTTATTCTGAATGTTAGTCAAGCTGATGGTTATAAATTGTTTGGGTCTGTTGTGATCCTTTTTAGTAAACTTGTGTCACAACAGTTTGCTAGAATAGGTGAATGTGTCCACGTGCAAATGTTGTGTTTAATATGGCTTGTAAAGATTAATAGATTAAAGTTTTTATGTATTCTGTAATGGAAACCTCAAAGTATGTTATTTGTGCCTGTCAGAGATAAGCATTGAATTGTACTTGGTGCAACACGTATCATTAACTGTAGTCACTTAAGTGAGGACTCCATTTGTACATACAATGCTTTGTCGTAGCTTTGTTTATGTTCAACTCTTATTGTGATTTCTTTAACAGGTTTGCTCACAGCACTGATTCCCCGGTTTATGACATTGTTACCTTTTGCACTGACTAAATAACAATGGATTTGATGCTCATGGGCCATACAAAGTAAACAAAGGACTTCTCTAATCAGATCTGCATTTTCCCTTCCTTCTGGGATGTTTGATAGTCTCACCATATCTTGTCGCATATCCAAGAGAGTGGAGTTTCTTAGATTGCTCATTCCCAAATGAATAATGGTAAGGGTTGTGAGTACCTTAAATCTTTTTTTAATCTACTTGAGAGGGAATGGCTGCCATTTTTAAAATAATATTATTAGGTATCATTAAACACCAAGTTGGCATCGATGGGTCTGACCACAAAGAGACATGCTAGGGTTTTAGGTACTCATATTTATGGCAGCAGTGATTGTCCATGACATAGTGTGCATAATTTACAATCTGTTATGTAAATATTTAACATACCAAATTGTCTCATTCTTTCATGACATTATTTCGCCTTGAAAGTTCCCAAAGCTACTGCTATTCTATAGCCACCATCCTATTTTTTTCTAACTTAGCTGTGTAGCAAATACAATGAAAGCTACAGAAAAGTGTGCATAAAAAAGTCAGAATATAATCTTCTCAATAAGAGCATAGCAGATGGCAATGCAGTTTCTACTTCAGATGATTTGTTTTCCTTATTTTCTAGACTATCATACAAGGTACCACAGTATGGATTTATAGATTTCCATTGGCTGCTAATTATTAGGTTAAGCTAAACAAGTTTGATGAGGGCCAAGAAGATAAAAGGCTGACTGAAGTATTTTTGTTTTAAATCTATGACCAGAAATGCATTATCTACACAGGAGAAATAAATTATTGTTGATTAATATAATCTGAGACTCCAGTACAAATCTGATTACAAGTAAGCTGAATGCAATATGCACCAAGCCACTTTAATGTCATTCAACTACAATCATAACACTGAGTCTTGAACTCCTAATCAGAGTATAGGAGATTGTATACCACTTATATTTTAGTACCATTACTTTGGCAGCTTTTATCGTCGACTGTTGTAATGTCTCTAAATTTATTTTATAACTGATGTACTAACTAGTAGCATTCATCAGCATCTTAGCAGCAGGAAGGGATGCACTTAGATATGAAAAAATCATAAGTGAATAATCAATAAGAATATTTGGCTCAGTAAAGGTTGATCAACTGTTATAATCTTAACAGAGTTTTCAGACTAATGAAGCATCCAAGTGACTGTTGAAAAAATAAACAGAAGCACAGACAGACAACACCATTGAACAAACAATGATTTTAATGTCTGCCCTTTTGTATCTCTGTGTACTGAATGGAAATAGGAGTGCAAGTCAGTCACTTGCTCAAAAGCAACAAAGCTCTTGCCACGTTTTATTTATAGTGATAACATCAAAGTGAATATTTAATTTCTTCCAATTACTGTAGAGGCTACTTTCTCTTTGGTTGGTTGTTATTAAAAAGCATTATCCAGGACTGTGTCTTATATCTTTCTGACTCATCTGTCTGTTTATCCTCTAAGCTATGTTCAAGTCAAATACATCAGCCACATGCTACCAGTATATTAACATTAAAAGTCTTAATTTATATAAAACACATAAATCACTTGAAATCTTATAAGTTATATGTGTTTATTGGCAGCTTATATGATAATTAAGCCCATGTTTATTTCACATCCCATGGAGTATAAAATGTTACTAGAACAGGACTGCAATGTGTCAAGTATTGCAAGGGAATAAGATCAAAGAATTCTCTCTTCTCGGCTCATTTGAGGCCAAAACAGGGTAGAATTATAAGGCTTGACTGCTGCAAAGTCTGTAAATCTAAAACAGACTCCATTTACAAAGTAAAAGTATATCAATGGCATTTACATTTACCAGAATATGAACTATTTAGTTCTGAAAAATGTGTTTTGTGCTCAGAGAAATGATTTTGAAACTTTACATCCTTAGTAAGATGAATTAGAATGGTTAGTTATAAGTTCATTTCTACTTTCCAATAAAAAGTACAAACAAGGTCCAGATAAAAAGCAACTTTCTATAATGGCTACTTAACATGACAATATGTCTTAACTGAATGCTCTACTTTAATTTTCATTAAGAAGGTTATTTGATTTGCTCAAAAGGCATATTTTCGCCACACTCTGTTTTTTTTTTCAAAACAAACAAACAAAACAGGCAAAAAATCATAAAAAGGAATTTGCTTTATCATTCTGAAAGTGATGTAACTCATAGTTAAGCTAACTGCAACACTGTCTTGTCTCCTATATGGCTGCAACAACAAACAAATGATCAACGAGTATCTGAAAGCAGACAGGCATGTATGTATTCACATTTCTTTATGTCGGTGCTCCTCAGAAGTGTTATATTTATAGATCAATGGGATAAGAACAAATCTGCCACACTGGATGAATGAGGGTGTTCCATCCATGAAAAAAGATTTACATTAGTATCAAAGTTAGTATAACAGTTCACAATTGTTTGCCTGGCAGCAGGAAGATCATATGAGGCAAAGCATGGACAATCCATTGGACTTTAAAAAGTAGAAGCAGCTCCATTAAATGTATCAAAACGCTAAACCAATACTTTGTTAGACAAATTAACTGTTTGTTATCTTACTTTAAAATGTATACAGCTTAAAACAACAAGTAATGCATGAAAGTAGAAGGCTTAATGGGAAAAATACCTGGAAGATGAATCATGCCCTAAATAAATATCACTGGAAGGCTAAGAGGAGCATATTGGCTGGACATACAACAGTGCTTCAAGAAAATATAATCCAGAATATGGGAACAGTATTCCATAGGCCCATAAATTGTTAAGGATGAAGTTTCAAGTAGTAACTTTATGGTAAAAGATTTTCTTGCTCCAGACGTGACTAGGGCTCGTGGGAGAGACTTATTCACATTCTGGTGAAGTAGGGTGATTTAGCTTGCTTGACAGGGTTTTAGACTGGATAAATATGAGCAAAAGTATTCCACTCACTTGCAAATTATTATTATTTTTTATATATATATATATATATATATATATATATATATATATATATATATATATATATATATATATATATATATATATATATATATATATAGGTCCAACTCCATTCCTCTACTGAAACTTCTTGGGAAACATTCCTGTGTGAAACTTCTTGGAAAACACCCCTGTAATTTAAGTATTTCAGCATTCTAAGCACCCTTCGCCTGTGCTGGTACAAGAGAAATGTTTGGAGGGAAACAACTGAATACCAAGAAAATGATATGAGTAATCCTGGAATACTGGGACTAAATAAGATAGATGCTGCAGATGTGTCCCAAATAGAAGCATGAATGCAGTGACAGTAATGCCACTGATGACCTCAAGAAAGATTATAAGAGGATCTTTACATACATAGACCTGTACTGGGCAGCCTTATATACATTCTAATCACTTTACCTTTATTGTTACTATACATATTCTTTTCTGAAAGTTGAAAAATACTTTATAGATAGCATACATTTTTGGGGGATTCTGGCTTCTTCTTTCCTAAACAAAGGTATTTTTTATTATTGTTCAAAATGTCATAATTTGCCATATGATATCAATTTGATGGCAGTGCCTCAAAACATGCACCCCCTGTGCCAACACCTATGCTAATCTTGTTTTGTCCTTCTGGGAGAGGAGTATGGTATTGAATAACATGTCATGGAAAGGTCATATCAAGATGTATAAGCGTTTTGTGGACGATATTTTTATTCTTTGGGATGGGGACGATAACTCTTTAGCTGATTTCGTCTCCTACCTACATACCACCACATCATTTTTGAGGTTCACGGTTAACAGCTCACGCACACAGATTGACTTTTTGGATGTCAGGGTACAGTTGACAGAAAATGGCTTTTCATCCAGTTTGTATAGAAAAGACTGCTGGAAGAATACCTTGCTTTCTTTTGATAGCATGCACCCTCGACACATATTTCCTAATATAGTGCAGGGACAGGTTGCTAGGATTTCTAGAATCAGCAACGATGGTGCATGCTTCGAGCAAGAGTTGGGGACCCTGAAGGACTGTTTTCATACCAGGGGTTATGATAGGAAATTGGTGAACAACAGGATGGAATTTGGCAGAAATTATAGGAAGGATAGGTATAAACCATGGCTGAGAACCGTTGATACAGGTATAAGCTCACAACATGACAGGGCCAGTGGACATGATTCTAGGTTGACACTAACTTATGGCAGTAATATAGGTGATGTTTGTGCACTGATCAGAGGGAATTGGAACATTTTGACTAGTGATGTAAGTTTGAAGGGTATGCTAGGTGATAAACCGGTTTTTAGATATAAAAGAAATAAAAACTTGAAAGATTTACTTTGTAGGGATAAGACAAAGACCAGTATGGATAATCTGGCCATCACTAAACAGGGCACTTTTCCATGTGGGCTATGCAAGGTGTGTGCTTATGTAGATAGTAGGGGTGTTTTTGTGCATCCCGTGACTGGAAGATTGTTTGATTTGAAAGGGAGAGCAACTTGTAGAACCACTGATGTGGTTTATTTGGCTGAGTGTCAATCCTGCACAAGTTTTTATGTGGACAAGACCAACTGTATGTTTAAAGTTAGGGTCTTGCAGCACCTCTCTTCGATTAGAAATGGAGACACACGCAATGCATTATATAGACACTTGGTAGCTCATCCTACACATAGCTTCAAGTTTAAAGTGATAGTGAATGTGAAGTTGAACAAAAGAGGGGGAGACATTAAACAGTTAACAGAGCTAGCTGAATCTAAATGGATAATTGAGTTAATGGCACACAGGAGTCCTGGGCTTAATGAAGTCATTCCTATGAGACCCGCCCTTAAGAATAGGCGGGTTTTTTATTGATTTTTACTGATTTTCTATTGGTTTGTATTTGTTTTAAAATGTTTGGTTTTGGGAGATGCTTTATCTGATGAAGGGCAAAGGCCCGAAAGCACTCATCACTTGTATGTCTATTTTTAATAAACAGAAGGAGTTGGTATTCGAGCAGTGTCCAGTCTTATTTGTTTTTGGATATTTACTATGGTTTATTTGACTGGACTTTGGTGAGGCACAGAACATTGTTTTGTTTTTCATCAGAAGAAAGAAGGAGTGCAGGAAAAAGTGGAATATGGAAAAGAAGGACCAGGCTAGGAAGGAATACTGGTTGGCAAACAAAGAAGTTTAGAAAGGAGTAGCAAAAGCAAAGAACAAGGCATGCGTGAGGCATGCTACAAGTTTCTGAAAAGCGACTCAACAGATGGCAGAAAAAAACTATATAAGGTTGCAAGACAAAAACAAAAAGGCAAAGAAAGTAGTTGGGCACCCTTCTTAAGGGATGCCAACAATAACCTGCTCACCAGTCCACAGGGGATCAACCGAAGATGAAAGAAGTTCTTTCAGTAGCTTTTGAATGAAGAAAACTCTACAACAGCTATGTTGCTCAAGACATAGCCTACAAAGAGATAAGAGGAGTAGTCCACAACAGAAGAAGTAAGAACAGCACTACCGATAATGAAGTCATGGAAAACAACGGGCTCATATGAAGTCACAGCAGATATGATAAAGATGCTGGGTGAGATGCATTGAAATGGATGCTAAGGGTACTCATATAGCAGTTTGGAGAGAAATGCATATCCCAGGTGACTGGAGAATAAGCATACTAGTGTCATTGTTCAAAAACAAAGGGGACAGTCACAACTGTGGGCAGTACAGATGTATCAGACTCCTGTCACCTTACATGAAAGTTCTGGACATGGTGATTGATTAAGGAAGACTCAGAGTAGAAGAAAGTAAGATGGGAAGTGAGCAGTTCATTTTCAGATCTTGATGCATCACAAGTGATCCAGTGTTTGTCATGAGACCTGTATCTGAGAAGAAGCTAGAAAAGAAAAACACCCTAACTGGGTGTTCCTAGAAATAAACAAAAGCACATGGCATGGTCCCAAGAAAGCTGATTTGGGTAGTGCTGCGGGGTTTGAAGCCCCAGAAACACTGATAAAGTTTGATCAAGCAACCTAGAATAACCCAATGACTCAGGTAAAAACAGTGTTTGGTTTCACAGAGGGGTTCCCAGGAGGAATAGGTTTGCATCAATGTTCAGCTCTGAGACTACTGCTGTTCATACTGGTAATAGACTGCATTAGCAAACAGGTCAGAAGGGACAAATCTAGAAAGTTGATGTATACTAATAATGTGGCATTTCAGGCAAAATCTGACCAAGATCTTCAAAAAAGGATAGGGAGATGTAATACAAAACTGAAGACACATTGGATGAAATTGAATACGGATAAGAAGACAGTTGTAATTGCACCAAATGGGGAAAATCAGAAGAAGTTGAGAAATGAGACAGAAGGGAAAATAGTGGAAAGGACAAGCAGCTTCAAGTATCTGGGAGGGGCGAATAAAGAGATGGAAAGTCTGAAAGAGACAGTCAAAGATAGAACCAGAGGGTCTGCAGTCATCTGGGACATAGTGTTATGTGTAGTACGTGACTGAAGAATGCCAAACAGGCTGAAAATTAAGGTGTATAAAACAATGGTTTGAACAGTTCTACTGTATGGTGCATAAACCTCAGCAGTAAAGGCAGAGCAGTTGAAGAAGCTAGAGGTGATGGAGATCAAGTGCCTACTGCATGGTAGGATCCACACTGTGGGACAAACAAAGTGGTGAGGAAGCTCCAATTGTAATAAGTTCAAAGAGAACAGACCATGGTGTTTTAGGCATATGTGGAGAAAGGCAGAAACAAATCTGGTGAAGATGATTTGGGACAGACAAGAAGATGGCAAGAGGAAACATGATCATCCAGCAAGGAGGTGGATGGCATGTATGAGAGAAGACCTGCATCAGGCAACAGTTGACATGACATCCTGACCATATGTAGAAAATGGGAAAGGGGGGGTGATTGTGATATACATATGTCTTTCTTAGTGAATGCTTAGTGTGAAAAATATCATTTCATGAATGTCAAATCCACAAATGGAAATGTATTTGACAATATGGGATTTTTTTTGTTTTGTTTTTGCATGATAGACTGCAATTACTTGAAAATAATTGGTAAAATATAGACTTTATTATGTAGTGCTTGGTATTCCCGAATATGATTTGTTATGTCTCAGTTTCATATAGAATGTTTCCCTGATAAGTGCTGTAAGAATTTTTGGGGTGCTTTCTTAAAATATGCACATTTTCTTCTTTTCTGCTACTGGGAATGTTAAAGTCACAGATAATGATGCAGTTGTGACGCACTGTAATGGAAAAATGTTTAAGCTGATGAGCTGAGTGAAGCTGAACCTAACAGATCCATATATATATATATATATATATAGAGAGAGAGAGAGAGAGAGAGAAAGAAATAAGTCTAGACTTTAAATAAACAGAAATATGTATTAACTGGATAAAGTACTATATGGGTACGTTGGCAATAAAAAAGAAAATCATTCTTTACAGAAAGCACCTCCTCAGGGTAATGAGACAGTGAAGTGCATAACAAAGGACGAACAAAGTATTTGACAAAGAAGCTCATAACAAAGAAAGCACAAAGTAAAATCCAAAGAGAAATAAATAATACTTTACAATGGAGTATAGCTTTGTATTCAGCTGATCTGGCAAAGTACATAGCAGATAAAAGTGAATAATTTGGATTCTGCAGACGATAAATGACTTTTGAAAAATATTCTGGGTTTAGATTTTTGAAAAATTCAATGACAGACCAAACAAGACATGGAAATGACAAATGTATATACACTGAAAAAAGGTAACGGCAGGATTTCAGAGAACTTGGAAAAATAGATATAGAGAAATAGGGAATACTTCAAAGACAGGAGTATGGAGAATATGGAACATATGGGAATTAAGCAGAAAAGGATTTGAGGAGAAGAATGAAATAGAAGGCAAATAAACTGAGCTGATAACTCTTTTTAATGTTCCTAGATATGAAAATGAAACACCGTGGCAGTTGATGAATTCATTACACTTTCTTTTTGAAACAGTTTTGAAAAAATGCTTGAAAGACATTAAGTGGGTTGAGAGAGTCAAATTATCAACAGAAAAACACTTGGTGTGGCAAGAAACTAGAATATAATACAGACAAGAATTTTAAGAGGCTTGAGGATGTGAGGGTATATACAATGAATTGGCAAGAAAGGGACTGTTTGGCTAATTATGACAACAATTTCAGGATCCTATCATGTAATATATCAGGAATAAAAAGAAACTAACATGATTGCAGTTTTAAAGAATACATTAAACAGTTTGATGTGATACATGTTCAAGAAAGTTTGGCTCCATTGAAAATAATGGATGTTTAATTTCCAAAGTGGTGGTAAAAAGCAAATAAATGTTTTGAAGAGCAAAGTGAGGGTTAATGACATTTGTGATGATATCTAGTGGAAATAAATGCAAAACTAATGAATGATTGTTCTCCCTGCAGAAAACATACTAAGTCAGATGAGAAAATCTGGAATAAAACAGTATATCATCATCATCATCATCATCATCATCATCATCATCACCATCATCATCTTCACCATCACCATCACCATCACCAACATCATCATCATCATCATCACCATCATCATCACCATCATCATCACCATCACCATCATCATCATCACCATCACCATCATCACCATCACCATCACCATCATCACCATCATCATCATCATCATCATCACCATCACCATCACCATCACCATCACCATCATCATCATTATCATCAGTCCCCTTTTTCCCATTTGCTACATGGAGTTGGGGTATCATGATAACTGTTGCCATCTCATTTCCAATGAAATAGGATATAGCTTACTAAATTCTCTGACATAAGCTGATTGAATTGACATTATAATTTGTGGAGCATTTAATACACAACAGGGTTGTTTAGCATATTTTTACTTTATTTACAAAATGAATGTCATGCAGTGGTAGGGCAAAAAGAAGTAAAATTTAGTTTGAGAATAATCTGTGGAGAATCATTTGAAATGGGGATATACATTTATTACAAACTAGAGCAAATCAGTTATAGATTATATATTAACAGGTTCATAAGGCTGTGTCAATATACAGGTTAGAGGTACAATAAAGAGTGATCATATCCCAATGCAAACAAAAGTATTAACAGGTAGAGTGAATTATGGACTAGAAAAAAATATAGTTTAGAACTAGGAAGGAGAAATCGTAACAGCATATGTAAAGACAATATAGTTTCATTAAATATTTCAAAAGTTATGTTAAGGAAAGAAAATGTAATGAGGATTAAAGAAGAAACTGGTAAAAATAAAAAAAACGATGAAAAGGAATTTGATATATTTGAAAAGAAGGGTAAACATTTTAAAGAGTTGCTAAAAGGAAAATAAAGAATTTAGTTATAAATTATAGGATATGATGCTGCACACTATAAAAATAATACAAACATTTTATTTGGGATTAACTTCTTTATAGCAGCTTAGAAGGACATCTGTACATGGGAAAGAAATTAGGTAAGATCATGTTTAAAATAAGTATAGAGAAAAAAGAGATATGGAAGGATACGTAACAGTATCAGAGAGAAAAATGTTTTTTTAATTTATTTTCAAGATAATCAAAATAATATTAATAATAATAATAATAATAATATTAATAATGTTGTGTCTTTTCGGCTTTTCCCGGTTAGGGGTCACCACAGCGGAACTCCAGTCCACTAATGTTTGGTAGTGGATTTTTACTTGCCGAGTTACCAGCCCTGATGCACAACCTTCAACGAAGGTATGCCCATTCATGGATGCCTCCACACAGAAGATGCTCTAGCTGAGAATTGAACGGAACAACATCTTGCTGTGAGGCAACAATGCTAACGCAGCACCACTACCGCAGATTAATAATACAACTGAAAAATAACAAAGCTCCAGATTGTCATGTAATTGTAAATGAATGCTGCAAGCAATCACCATATTCCTAGGCAATGAAGCTGGTAAAAGAGCTCACTAGAGAAATGATTAATTGGAAAGTCATGTGTTCTTAGAAAACTACTATAATAGTCTTAATTCATAAAAAAAGCAGCAGAGTTTGTTCTAACAATTGTCATAGTCTTTCAAAATTCATCATTAACATTTATATAAAAGTAAATCAAGAAATAAATAAGGTGAAATATTGTTGTTAAAAGATTTACTTACATTAACCAGAGAGCAGCAATTATAGAGTGTTATTTATTAGACCATCTAATTGAGAAATATGCTAAACTTAGTGATCAAGTTTTTTTATAGCATTTATTGTCTGGAAATCTGCCTTATATAATGTAAGCAGAAATATGTTATGGGAAAATGATGGAGAAAGTGGTTTCCCTAGGAATAATCATATTAGTTGACAATATATATAATAATAATAATGCTCAGATTAAAAGAGTAGATAAACTATTGATTCAAACTGATGTCAAATGAGATGTTAGGCAAAGGTGTCTATTGCATCCTTGTTAATTTTAATATATATATTGATGCAGGCTTAGAAAGATATGGTGGAGAAAAGCTATCTTTACCAAAAATCAGCACTGCACCCTGTCCTATAATCCGTTATGTGGATAATATCTTAATATTAACATTAACAAATAACAATAAAATTACAAAATTCAAAATGAGAATCTATTGGATGATTTAAACAAAATTCATGTAACATTTTTAAATGAAGACAAAAGAAGTATGTGAGCTTCAAAAGTTAAGGAAATAAAATGTCACCTTAATATTAGACACTGGGAGCTATAGAAGTTAAAGAACATAAAGTATTTGATGTGATTTTTGAGGAGATAGAAATGGAATGTATATACTGAATGTTTATAACTAAAAACTTAAAAAGGCAATGTACAACATAAAGAGAAATTGAGCAAGAAGTCAGAGGACAAAAGTGTAGATCCTATGCTAACAGTAATATAATGTAAGTTTGATTCATTATTATCATATGGCGGGAACATATGTGGCACACATTTAAATATAAATATAATGAAACACATGGAAAAATTATTCAGATATATTTTCAAATGCTCCCAGCATTCCATGAGATATACGCCAGGGAGGAATTGGGATTATGATCAGAAGAAGAAAGAGTAACTGAAATGACTGTTTTGGCATGTTTGTTAAGGAATATGAGATTACATAAGCAGGACCTAGTAAGACATGATTGTCTAAAGAAAGAAAAAAGGAATTCTTCATTTTCACAAAAGTGTAGTAGCAATAGATCAGTAAAACAAGCATTATGGAAATATGGACTGAAGCACCAAGGACATAACTTACACAAAGATATTCAAATTGGTGAGACTTTAAAAAGATTACAATTAGATGGTGGAATCAAGAGATAATTTGAAAGTAAAATCAAATAGATATTTAGATTTCTTTGTACAAAAACTAATTGTTGACAATCATACTAAATATGTACAAATAAAAAAATAGGAGCTTCTTAAAGGGCTACACAAAGTATACATGTGAGTTATAGTGATATATTAAAAAGAATATATAAAAAGTATGCAGATAATTGAGAAAGAAAGTTAAGTGCACGTATTTTGTATCTGCAAGAAAGTTAAAGAATTAAAGATAAGGACTTGGTGAATATTTCTGGTCAATACTATGTGAAAATTTGGCATGGAAACCTAAACAAATTATGCAAAATACGGTTTACAGCACTGCATGGTAATATATTGAATGCAGCAAACTGGATTAATGAGAATTGTAAAAGAAGGATGAAATACGAATTTCATAAAAATTAGGAATTTTATATGTTTGTTGATTTTGTATTCCTTGAGTATGTATAAGCATGAATTATAATTGGCTGAACGGATAAATACTACTACTGCTGCTGCAACAAATACTGCTTGTAATAAAGTATGAAATCGTGAAATTCATTAGTGCTCAGCCATCCAGATCTATCTCAGCTATGTGTCCTGCAATAGGGATTTCCCTTGCCTAAAACTTTATACATGTAAAGTGTGCATCAGTTTTCTGTCCTTCATCTTCTGTGATAAAATATGTAGAACATTACACTGTTATACAATTTCTTCCAGGACTTCCAAGCAACACAAAATATTTTGCTGATCTTCTTTGCATTTTTATTTTAAGGATCTGTCATCACTTCAAAAAAAAAAAAAAAAGAAGAACGCATAGGCACACACACACACACAGACACACACAAAAATCCAGGTTAGTCTGCCACTTTATATTGTAAAAGTATGACTCTATGTCAAGGCAGTCAGCAACTGTGATATATATGCTCCTGCCTATAACCATTGAGTACTCTGAGACATCTAATACATTCTTTTGTATGCTCATATTTGTTAAGAGCCCCAGGACCTTTGACCCTCCTTTGACAGTGGTTGCCCTTTCTGTACATGTTCTTAGTACATGTAATATATCTATCTTTATGGGTAGATAGATTAGATAGATTGACAGATATATTTATTTACAGGTTACATTCAAGTACTCATACTCACAACAGTTCAATCATTGAAATATCAGTTGCAGAGTTCAAAATGAACTTTTCATACTTTGCTGATTTTTGGATGTATTTTGTCCTTTCCCCACTACAGTGCACCCTTTTGCTGCCAACCCCCCCCCCCCCCACATGCTCACCATTGTATAGGTGTAGTTCCCTGCATCAACCTGTTTTACATAACCAGTCCTGATGTCAATGCAGCTCATAAGAAAGGGAAGAAACTCTTCTCAAGCTTTCTTGGAAGACCTCTTTCAATGGAAAGTGTTATTCAGGCATCTTTTTTCAACCAGATGATCGATCATAGTTTGGAATAGACTTAGGAAGCAGAGAAGACTTCTACTCCATCTGTGCTTTCCCAGTATGACTGCAAACATTTTGTGTCACTGACATGACAGTCTAGTATGTGTAATCAAACTTTTTAGCAACTTACATAACTGTACTTGTGTAGAAACAGCAAAACAAACCTGAAAGTATATCATACTTCAAGAAATCAGATTATGCATGAAAAAAAAATAGACCTATATGAGAAATTAGGGCTAAATAATCTAATTGTAGTAAAAATATAATTGAACTTTTGTTAAATTTTATTCACTGAGGAGCTTTTCTCCCCTGGTCTCTGCTGAAAATGAGCCAAAAGCTCAGTCAGACTCACCCAGTTAACAAATGTAAAATAAATAAATACATAAAATAAGGGATAAATAAATATATCCTTTTATAAATATTGCCAGTCTGACAAGATTTTAGTGTTATCATGGAGTAACATGATTTGTACTGCCATGTCATTAGAGAAATTAATAGAGCTTACCACTTCAGAATCTGGAAAGATGAAAGGTATGATACAGAAGAGCTAAGGAGTGAAATAGTGTTTTACATGAATACCATGCAAAACCACCTCTTCACAGACACTGATTTTTTTTTCCATTAAAAATAACAAATTCACATGTGTACTATACTGTCTGTCTGGACTTTGTCTGCAAGCTGCTGTCTAAAGGCAGCCTGCTGAGTACTTTGTCTAAGAGAAGCTGTGTTTACTCATATATGGCTGTATATACTTTTATATGGCTGTGTATACTCATATATGGTTGTATATACTCATATATGGCTGTGCATACTCATATATGGCTGCATACACTTCTTTATTTGCAAGTGCAACTGCAAAGCACTTTGGCAGCACTGAGTTTTGCAAAAAGCAATACTGGAGTGCAGAGACTGAGAACTTAACTGATTTACAGGGAATGTAGGGAAAAGAATTTCAAAACTGTCAGAAAATAATCTTGTCACAATTCTCGTTAATGTTTCAGTGAAATTACAGCTGCTGCAAAAAGAAGGTAGTGCTTAATAAAATCCTATAAGAAGTCACTTTTCATTGGTAGAAAACATACAGTATGACTCAACTGATCCACTGCCTGCTGAAATCACTTGAGTGTAAAGCAAAATGCATTTAATGTGTTTTCTGATGCTGAGGCAACATTCTTTATCAACTTAATGAGCTTCTAATGCTCACAAGTGACAAATACTGAGAACAGATTAAGGAAAAACACTGAGCAAAATGATCCCCTTCAATCATTCCTATGGGATAATTTAACATTATGACTAGAGCTGTCAGAGTGCAGAAAGTGCTTCGATGCCTGTACTCATGTTTCTCATAGATACTGCATTCCTCCATGTGTGACCTTAGCTTTGCTGCTAAAGATGTGACAATCCCAGGAACAAAATGTCAGTTTTGGGAGCATGTATAGTTTTACAAATGTCCTGACCATTATTTAGCAATTTAGGAATAATCAGCTATAAACAAAAATGATTCCACCAGGACTAACTCTGTATAGCAATTCAGAAATGTAATATGTGCTAGCAATTAGTAAGACCAGGTTGTCAAAGTGCTAAGATTTTCTCTTAAATACCCTGACAAAAAGAGCGGTAAAACATATAGAAAAAACACAAGCCCGAAGTGCTAATTATTTATGATTCCTGTTGGCATGCTCAATGACCGAACCTTTACAGATGTATCCTGAGATTTATGAAGTACCGCTTTCAGCAACAGTGTTGGGAAATGAAGATCCATGTTATAAGTATGTGTTTAGACCGATACAAATATGAAAAAAGAGGGAAGTAAGAAAGGAAGAGAGCAAAGTCTGATGCACAGCACAAGCTATCATGTATCTTAGGGAAGACTCTCAGACACATTACTATATGTGAGGATAAACAGAAATTGCTGCACTGGCACTTCATTCTCCCACTGTGATATCCAGGAATACCAAAGTCTATGAGTCCCTCTCACTTATAATAAACATAGCAGTGCTTGATCCACAGACCACCACACTTAACAAATATATAATTCAAAGTTTGTTGACCACAGCCCATCCTAATTTCTAATAAATATTTCACTTCTTGCCCTTGGAATAGATCCTATCCTCTTTGCATTTTCCAGTAAACGTAGATTGTGATTTTTGTAGTCCAGGAGCAGTGTGGTCTACTTTCCTATGAATATACATAGTAACAGCTATCATACGGCGGCATAGCCCATTATTCTATGTCCTTCTACAAAGTCAGAAAAAGAACCTTGGTGGCACAGCATGTCACAGTGATATGCATAGAAAACTCATTCATGAAAAGGTTGCTTGTGTTGAGAATTTAAATGTATAATTCCTTCTTTATATTATTGCAACTCCCAGATAATTGCTGAAAAAGTGATCATCGTGCATCTGTCTACTAGCCTGATGAACATAAACAAACAGACAAACAAATAAATAAATAAATGCATATGTATACAGTGAAAAAGGCAAATATGCATGTGCAGTTTTGGTGAAAGGACAATCTGATTCCATTATGTACTAGTGAGGGTGGGATAGATTACTTATATTCTTACTGATATGCCCTGCCCTGCTATACGCAGTTAAAAAAGGTCACTTTAACCTTTTAAGATGAGCAGCTAGAAGGCTAATGCTGTCACAGCACTAAGCTCTCTGTCACATTCTATGATGACAGTGCAGTCATGGACACCTCAGCCCCACTACATATGAACTAGGGGCAATGTCCGTGACGCAGGTCCCTAGTGGCAATGTCCATGACACAGGTCCCTAGGGGCAATGTCCGTGATGCAGGCCCCTAGGGGCAATGTCCATGATGTAGGTCCCTAGGGGCAATGTCCGTGATGCAGGCCCCTAGGGGCAATGTCTATGATGCAGGCCCCTAGGGGCAATGTCCATGATGCAGACCCCTAGGGGCAATGTCCGTGATGCAGGCCCCTAGGGGTAATGTCCATGATGCAGGTCCCTAGGGGCAATGTCCATGATGCAGGCCCCTAAGGGCAATGTCCATAATGCAGGCCCTTAGGGGCAATGTCTGTGAAGCAGGCCCTTCTTTGTAGAAATACTACAGTTATACATCTACTTCTCCTTTGCTTTTCATTTGTCTACTCCTTCTGTGAACTCTTCTTTATAGCTCTTCTGTTTCACTATTGTATTATTATTATTATTGTATTGTATTACTGGCCTGTATTCTTGTATGTATACATGTAGATGCACATTGTTGCAATCATTAGGGAAGAGTAGATACATAAAATGAAGTAATAATACATTTTGGAAATTGCTAGAGTATTTAAACTCAAAAAAGCATTTAAAATGGCAATCAACAAATAAAAACATCTACCAAACAATTAGGAAAGCCCCAAAGAGTCCTAACCAAGAAGATCACAGGCCTATAATTCCTGAGCTACCAACAGAGGCTGAAATCTCCTTCACTTTTTTATTGTCTTATAGATTATTGAGTGGAGATCTCAGTCTCACTTGTCACAAATTTAGAGACCTTATTGTACTGGACCTCCTCTTTCTCTGCTTCTCCACAAGATCAGTATATCTATCAATAAAAGAACCAGGGACCTAAATCTTCACCAACAAATAAGTAAAACATGAATGAGAGGCTGGCTTATAACTCATTACCTCCAAACCTCTGGAATAAACTTTTTGTGCATGTTAAGCAGTACAACTCAGTATCTTCCCTTAAACACAGCCTAGACGACTAGGTGTGTATCCATAAATTTTAGTTTGGGATAACATCTTAAAACCCTCTTAGAGAAGGGGGGTGGGCTGAAAGAGGCTACTGGTAAGGAGTGAATGGTCATAGGATTCAGTGTCCTTGGAATTCATATGAATCTATGAATCTAAGATATTAATATTCAAGTCAAGTAATTTGAAAAATCAGTAGTTAATCACACATGGCTTAACAAAATATTGTGGATCAGAATGTTTACATTATTAACTGATATTAAAATTGTCAACCTGGAGCTTTGGGTATGATTTCTTCCATTTCTGGTTCTCTACTGTGTGACTTTGAGGAAGTAATCTAACCATTTAGTCGGTTCACCTGGTAAACACAAGAATATAAACTCATAAAACTGGCTGTTTGTCTTTCTTTCTTTACGAAGAAATGTCCATTATATTTGTAAGACTGTTATCTACAAACATTGAATTCAGATAACCTTACACACGTGCACTCCTTCTTCCATTAAAAGCTCTGTAATAGTCAGAACCACAAGCAGTATTTGACTATCTCTTGGTGGTGGTTCAATACATTATCCCCTGTAGCACAACCATGCCAAAACTGCTCTACCTCTAACATGTAGTATTTGGTGAAGGTGCACACAGTAAGCCAGGTGGCAACTTGTAAGATATCCTAAGCAGAAGCATACAGTAAAGTAAGCTAATTTTTAAAACGTGTACCTTGTGGGATCTGATTTCACAGCTCTCTGTAAAGATGCAGTATACCTGTACTGTGGTATACCTGTACCTTTCTTAAGTTAGATAAAATGTTAATCTGTTTTGTTAAGCTCACAAATGTCCCTGTTAAACTGCATAAGATGCATGTGTTTACATTAAGTATATGTAGAATATGCCATTTGTAATTTTGACATTTTTAATAGTATTGGATTGCTTCAAACATGTTGCTTTTACAACCTCTGGCATGAATAAGGAATTTATTTTTAAGGACATCATTTCATTGAGGAATAAAGTGTAAGCTGCTATGCACAATACAGCTCAAAAGTTAGAAATACTTCTCTCTGATGTTACAGCAACCAATGATTATGACTTCCAAGTAAGTTATTTTATATCTGCTGTGCTACATAGCTCAAATGGAGTAAATGGAATTAAAGCAAGTTTTTTCAGTGTGAAGGTTATATTGCAAAGGGCAAAATACGCCTTCCTGAATGTCTCAGGTATGAAACACTATTAAGGGAGGAATCTATTAATAGTGTACTCTGAAATGTGGGGATGGATTAGAATATCAGCAGAAGTTGCACATATGTGGAAATATAACATGTTTGTCTGATGCAAGTAGTTAAAGTAGCCCAGAGGTCTAGGATTAGGATATATTATTGAGCCAAGGCCTTGGGCGGCCATGGTGGTGCAGCAGTTAGCATTGTCACCTCATAGCAAGAGGTTATACAGTTCAATTCTCAGCTGGGATGCTTTCTATGCAGAGTCTGCATGTCCTCCCTGTGGTCATGTGGGTTTCCTCCAGGTGCTCTAGTTTCATTCCAAAGACATGCGATAGGTGGATTGGACACTCTAAATTGGCCCTAGGTGTGCATGTGTGTGCCTTCTGTGGAAGGTTGGGCACCACACTGGCAACTCAACACTGTAAAACTCCTCTGCCAATCATGAGCAGAGAGATGATCCGCTGTGGCAACCCCTAACCAGGAAAAAGCCAGAAGAAGAAGATTGAGCCTAGGCCTTCTAGTAAATCCAACATACTGTTTTTCTTACACTTTTGTAAACTGGACTTTTTTTATTCTGTGTTTTTGATTCCATTAAAGTGCTGAAGACTATGGAGAAAGAAAATCACTGTTAAACAATCACATTTCTTTTCTCTTGAATGACATATTTAGAGCCTTGAGATTGGCAAATAACATCATTGTCATTGCATCAGTGATGTCTTTCACAGATTCAAGAGCTACTGTGAGAAAAAGTTCAAAAAAATAAATAAGGTCTGTCTTGTCCAAAAAAGAACATTTAAGAAGTGAATTACTTTGTTTTAATTGGATTTTAACACCACCTTCTAATTGGAGGAAGTGGTGTGAAAATATGCATTAAAGTATTAGTCTAGAGCAAACAGAATTCATCACTTCTCCAAACTGTTTTGTTAGCAATAACTTTTCAGAAGTTTGGAGTTGTTTGTTTAATTGTGTGGTAAAGATATCCACTTTTAACATATGCCACTATTGTACAATGTCTTCAAAAGTGTTTAACTGTGATTCATACCATTGTATTGATTCCTTATTAAAACATTTGATAGTTTATTACTTGAGGCTGTAATTTATACTGCTAACAGCTACAGTTTTACATTATATTATTTACAAATCCATAATGCCTACTTGTAGAGATGAACAGAAACAGCTCAAGATCATTGCCAGGAATACACTGGATATGTGAGAGAGAACAGCTTTTAAATATGATTAATTTACTTTGTGCAATAAGTTATTCTAACAGAAAAAAAAATGCAAAACAAGCATGGCGTCACTGCAGAAGGGTTACTACATTCTGGTATACTAACTTCTGCATGTATATAAAAGACATGGCAATGCCCCTGAACAATTTTTCCATACTGATTGTAGATAGCTCTGCTGAAATTTGTCTGGAAAGGTGTCAATACCACATAGATCTTTTTCATTTCCTTCAGGAGTATATTCAAAGACAATTTGCCCATGGCTAAAAGATGTGAAATGGGCATCTCATGTATAATCTAACAGGCTATTGCCAGTTGCTCAATTCTTTTAGCAACTGGTAGGGTCTTTTCTTTTTGATAAATTGTTTAGATCTGCCCACCTTTTACAGATATTATTTTTCTACTGACTGTGTAAAGAGATCAATACAGCATAAAAATCATTTGTTTTATAATGTGGTAAATCATACAAATAAAGGACTTCTCATTTTGCAAGAAATGGAGCAATAATGTCCTTTCTATTACATTCTAAAGCTGCTGATAAAATTTGTCATCAGATATTTAAAAAATGCATTTAATATTATTTCCATCAAAATACAATTCAGATATATTTCATTATTAGGACACATGGTTGGTCACTTTAATAAGAAAAGGGCATGACATCTCCAGACCTGCTTGTAAAACTATATACCTTAAGATGCAATCTAGCTATTTACTAAAACATTATCCTGCCACCCCAGTCATTTTAATCTGTTCAGAAACTCCTTAGGTATCTTAGATAACAATACATGCTTTGTACAAATTAAAAAAGGTCAGAATCAAAGAAAATGTCCAGTGGCCCTGCAGCTTCTGCTTCAGCCTTTTTTGTTCACTCTGTAATTCTAAATGATAGTCCAGTCATATTCTAAGAATATGTTGGACATGAAATTCCATAGCTTCATTCACTTTAGGAAAACAGATCGAGGGTCACAACATCCATTGCTCTTTTCCATAGGAATTTATTGTCTGTGTAATTTCTAAGTGTGAGCCAGCAATGAGTAACATCTTTTGGTAGGTTCTAACCTTCTTCAAGTCAGTGCAACTGTGGAGTTTTGATATATAAGTCTAGAGTATGCAGGGGACTTTCCACCCGCAAAAAATGCTTAAAGTTTAATTTTTCACCCATTTGCATTTCTGGATTTTTTTTCAGTATTTTAAATCATTAACTTTGGGGAAGTTTTATGTAAACATTTGTTTACTGGGAAAGTCTGACTTGGAACAAAGCCAATTTCCAGTGGAGGCCCGGGGGAGGAACAATCCAGATGTACATCTTTGTACCGTGGGAGGAAACCAGAGCACCCAGAGAAATCCCACATGAATACAGGGAGGACATAAAGACTCCACACAGAAGGCACACTACCCGAGAATCCAACTGGAGAACCTCTTGCCATGGATGCTGGAACCATAGAATCAGGGTGTGGGGGAGCCCACCACTTTTACAGCTCTAAGACCTGTCAAGAAAAATTAATGAAGTGGAGTTTTCATGCTAACGTGGATTCACACACAGAAGTTAAACTAATTATACTAGCTGCTATTGTTCTCTTATTGCTCTGTTATAGAAGTTATCCTGCCGCTGTTCCATTGGTGCTGCCAGTCATGTCGGTAAGGAGAGTTTAGTTCTTTTATTTGCAGGAGTTATGTGCTTCCCTGTATGTGTGTGTGTGTGTGTGTGTG
This sequence comes from Protopterus annectens, assembly GCF_019279795.1. Taxonomy (NCBI): domain Eukaryota; kingdom Metazoa; phylum Chordata; order Ceratodontiformes; family Protopteridae; genus Protopterus; species Protopterus annectens. The sequence goes on along the minus strand of NC_056725.1, from coordinate 1,641,437,901 downwards.
TGTGTGTGTGTGTGTGTGTGTGTGTGTGTGTGTGTGTGTGTGAGTGTGCGTGTGTGCATGTGTGCGTGTGTGAGTGTGTGTGCATATGTGTGTGTTTGTGCAAAATGCCCCAGTTAGGTATACCTGGTGGTTAGTGTTACTCAGGCTCAAACAAGAGCCTGAATTCTCTACACATACCACCATTTGTGATTCAAGGATTTGAGTCCATAGCTCTTAACTGTCCAGATTTTCACAGAATATTTGCCTCATACTTTTGGTCTGTTCCTCTTAAAATTTGTGGTTTTCTGGCAAATCAGTGAGAACTGAATTCACTAAATAATGATAGCCCTTTAAGTTTCAGACTTCCTATCTTTCAGGAAACACATGCTAATACAAAACACTTTATTTTAGCAACTTTCTAAGATTATACAGGCAATATTTAAAATGTGTCCCTGTTGTTTGGCCTTTGCCCCCCCCCCCAAATAAATTTTGGCTTTTTTCAGAGTTATTGTGCTGTGAAGATGAGAGATTTAGTTGAGTATCCAGTGGATTTTACAAGGATCTGAGAGCTTCAGCTGAAGAGAAGTTTAGTGCTACTTATGGTAAGCTGTTTGTATTGTTTGTAGCACAGCAGGCAGTGTACTTGTGTTTAATGCAGAAGGCTGTGGGTTCTACTCCCACAGTATGCAGATGGATACTGTATTATACTATAAAGGGAGTGGATGCTGCAGCCCTATGAATGTTCTCCTTTGGAGGAGTTGGCTAGTAAACATGAACTTCTCATCAGTTTGCCATCCATTGCAAAATTGCTAGCTTATCATTTTTTTAATGTAGCATAGGCAATTTATTCTTCAAGGGCAACAGGCACTTTATTGGTAGATGAAACAATGAAATATAAAGGTGTTTGCTAGCAGCATCCTCCTCATTAGTTACAGATCCCTTCAATGTGAAATTATTTAGATGAGTTACTTCTGCAGAGATTTTGCATATTTACTGATATTGGTCGATTGTAATGAAAAAAGTCTGAGTGGCCTTTTATGGTTGAAATTTTCTGAAATGGATAGTTTTTTCATTATTGGTTCATGCTTAGAGGTGACATGTCTGGCATACAAGACATACTCCAACCTAATACAGATGGACCTACCGAACATCAACAAGTCAAATGGCATCAGGAATACTCAGTCCAGGTATTTAAACTGAATGTTGGGGGGAGATGGATATATATCACAGAGGCTACCACTGTTCCAGAACATACTATCCATTCAAGAAAAAAAAAGCTCATCCATGTCCATATTCAAATGCAGCTTGGATCTAAGGATGGGTAATAGAAAGTGTACTCCAGTATTGCCCATCGTGCCACTAATGGATAGAGGCAGTTCCTAAATGTTGCATCTCTTACATGGGTCCCCTCAAATTATCTATAGTATGATCAAATTTATTCTCACTAGGGCTAATATACAATTATCAGTCATGGGATATGTAAAACCAATCAGGAAATGTTAATTCAAGCACCAAAAAAAAAATTGGTTAAGCTTAAAATGTCCTCCAGGTGAACCTATGTTGTGGTAGTAAATAGTTTAAAACAATTGCCCTTTTAAGATCACTAAGTGCCCCTCTCATCCTCTACCCTCCCCCCAGTCTTCAACAGCTTCCGGCACCTCTGCCTCTTGCAGTGAGGTGACAACACTACTGCTGCATCACTGCAGCATCCAGTTGACAATTCATTGTAGAATTATCAAAAAAGATTGCATTTCCTGAGTTGGTTGATTTAAAAAAGTCTTCTCTACAGCTGGTCAATGTGGAATATTGTAAACATTATTCACCCACAGGAAAAAAGATCCAAAGTCAGAACATCAGTTGTTTTCTATAAGAAATCACTGCCAGTGTAATTTCTAAGTGTACGGCTGCAATGATTTATTTTTTTTAGAAGATTCCTCCTCTCTTTGAAATGGTGTAATCAAAGAATTGGTATATATAGATTTGGGGTGTGTGAGGGGCTTGACTTTCCTCAACAGGGGTGCAAGAGGGCTTGCATCGTGCAAAAAAGGATTGAAGTTAAGATTTTTGCACTTTTGTGTTTTAGGCATTATTTTCCAGTATTTTAGAATGTCGGTTTTGTTGAAGTCATAGTAAAACCATTTAAAAATGTATTTAATTCAGAAGTTATACTGGTATTATATAGCTAGTCTAGTAATTCCAAGACTGTAGCTTCATTTCTCTTTGTTCCTGATAACATTCGATATTATGTATCAAGTCATGAATCTTCTTTTTTATATGTGCCTGTGTCCATTATAACCCTGTCAGCAAATATGTCAGCTTTTCTGTCTTCCTATAATTTTATGTCTGCTTCACTGAGGTGAAATGTTACTCTTAAGACTGCACCAGGGAGACTGGTGTTGGCTAGCGGTGCTCTAATTTTTCATTCACAATTGCTTTCAAATATCCTGATGTGTGGGTAGACATAAAGGATTCTGTTTCTAAAATGCTGCCTGTACCAAAACAATCTGTCATAAACACAAGTGATTTCTTGAAAAATAAACCTCAAAATTCAGTTTCTAGTGTGGATTTTGAAGTATATGTATTAAACGTATTTGTTCTATTACGTTTTGTTCGTTTTTTCTGTTGAACAACTGAGAGTACTACTGGATGTGAAGGAACTGCCTTGCTTTTTGGTTCGTTTTGACACTAACTACATTGTAGACTTTCCGCTACCTAACCCTGTCTTCCTTGGTTTATTTATTTGCTCAGACTCTGTCATCAGGGTTACGGCTCCTTTGGTTCTGTGCACTTGTTTATGCTGTTATGGATTTTGAAGTATAATAAAGTGCCTTGTAAATCAACTATTTCAGTAGGGAAAAACAAAAATTCTTTCTTTAAAATACAAGCTGATCACTTGTAAATTCAAGAGGTATGAGTAAAATATACCTGAAATATACCTATATATGAATTTAGATTTAATTTTCGCCCTGTCCATGGTTCTTATTTCACCTACTTCATTGTCTGAAATTATACTGACTGTGAAAGCAAGCCTAAGCAAGTTTGGTTTATGCAATTCTGACACACACACACAAAAAAAAAAACCTCTGGTTTGTTCTAATTTTTTCCTGATGGAACTGGACAAAGTAAAAAAATCCATCTTGTGATGTCTGATTAGACGAATACATCTGTGACTTATTTGGTATTTGAGTTGCAGTTCTTAAACAAACAGCTTATTTATTAATAATGTAATTTGTACAATTTTTCTTGGCATTTTGAACTTTGATATGTACATATATATATATATATATATATATATATATGTTTTTTTTTGTGTGTGTCCTCTGTCGCAGCTCATCAACAGTCTGTTCATATATAGTATTCTGAATGGAAAATAGCAAGTCTTGTGCAATGTTATTTCACTGTTCATTGTGTTTAATAGTCTGCTCATTAATAGTTCACATCCCACTTTGTCAAAAAAATTGAAATAAAATGCAATCAAGTTCTAACATTTGGGAACTTCCTTTTTCTCCCTTTTTTAAATTAAACATGTCATTAAGAGAGACACAGGTGCATATATAGTAGTGGAAAAGAAAACAAGCCACAACACCATTTTCTTTACTTTCATGCAGTAAGCAACAGTTTTCATTCACTTTACCATTGCATGACATGTTGAATTTATGCTTTCTCTTAAATTTCACCAACAGGCCTCTTCAATACAATTCTGCATGTATCAGTGCCAGAGTTGCTTTAGGTTTTGATTTCCAATCCATTTTCTAGTAATTTTTTTTTTTTTTACAATCAGTAACATTGCACATAGTAAGGTCTCGTTTTATTTGATCAATTCAGATTCTATATCTCAGCTAAAAATAATAATTTCCTTAGATGCAAACATTTTCTCTCAAAATTTCTAACTACTTAGGGAGTTTTTAAAATCTTGCAACTCATTGCATTCACAAATAAAATGTTTCCAGTTACCATTCACTTTCCTATTACATCCCACCATTTGCTATTTATCTGAGGACATTTTTTTTCAGAGGTCTGCTTGGGGTATAAAAAAGAGCCTATGCAAAAATTTCCCAGAAAAATTCCTAAAACTTTTGGGCTTTGTGGTATACGTAGGACAAGTACAGATGCCCTTCATTCTCCCTTTGTAAAGTGACTTTCTACTCTCTCTCTCTTGCTTTCTCTGAGTAATTTTGGCTATTGCTTAAAGTGAATATGTTGTTTAAGAAAATTCTTCAAAGAATACATTACAATTTAAGTAATTTATTTTTTTTTTTTGTCGTCAGAAACTTAATAGCATTAAACAATAGTATAGCCCCATTAAGGCAAATACCATAGTTCACATCTTTTCAACTGTCGGAGAGCTTCTTAGGTTTAGAAAGGAAATTGTTGATGTCTAGATTGTTGACATTCTTAATGGAAAAAGTTTGTTGTGAGTGGCTTTCTTGTCTTCCAAGACTGTATAGCTTTTTTTCAATTCAAAGTAATCATCAGGAAGGGTGTAGCTTTTTGGATTTGTATTACATTTTCAGTTTCTCAAAAAGTTCATCGGGAAAGGTCAGTAAAGTAAACTGTGTGGGGTATTAACCTGAGGAGTAAATTCAAAGCCGTAGTGCTCAATGTTTTTATAATTATAAATATGTACAGAGTTTAAAAAATATAGCAATGATCTTCAGGTTGTCCTTTTTCAGAAGAAAATAATCTGAAATAAAAGCTTTAGTCTATTTAACTTGGAAATTCTTATTTTAAAAATACAAGAGCCTGGTCTATTGGGTAAGTTAATGTTTGTGGAATAACCTGAACTAAGACTTCTCCTGGACTTCAATGCTATGCTGCTGATCTAATGTTTGAAGTAACCATTTGCATATAAAGGAAATATGCAAATACAGGTTATCCACCATCTGTGGGAACTTTGATTGTCTATACATTTAATGCTTGAATTCATAGAGGAGGTGAAGGATTTTCCTCATTTGCAGTCTCTTTATCTTCAACGTTGTTGAGAAGGTATGACTTTCCCATAGAATGGACTTTTATTAGACTAGCAAATCCCATAAGGACACACAGTGACACAGTGGGTAGCATTGTCACCTAACATCAAGAGGTTGTTTGGTTCAGTTCTTAACTGGGAGATCTTCTGTGTGGAGTCTGTATCCTGTCCTTGCATTTGTCTAGGTTGTACAAGTACATTACTGTTTTCTTACAAAAGGGGCACAGCAGCATTTCTAAATTCTTCTTCACTATATGTTTGTGTGGTGTAGATGAACTACTGTGGCAGGTCTAGCCACGTGGCAGTGTAAACCTTGGCTCTAGATGATTGTCACTGTTGAAGTGACACCCTCACCCCTTGTGCAAAAATGGGAAAAGTGGTTGAAGACGAATGGATAGATGTGCTTGTGTGTTACAGAAAAAAGACTTTGCAATCTACTACTGTTCCATGTTTGCCTGGTAAACTCTGAGGATGGCATCACCAGTTATCAGACTTACTACAAGATCAAATATGAGTCAAAGCATGTAAAGAAGTCCTCTGGGTGGGTACATTTGAGGATTTTACATCACTTTTAAAAAGAGACCTTATCTTTCCTCTCAAAGTTGTGTGATAATGTCATTCAGAGGCTATCAAATTAACAAGTTGTATGTCAATGAGAGATATGAAAGCTGACATGTTACAAGTGTGAATCTATCCATTACTATATATGTCTTCCTCCTACTTCTCCTGACAGACCTGAGCTACAGGAGTTACTTCCATAACTGTAAGTACATGCAAGAGTGTATCATTTAGGCATTTCAGCTTTTGCAGTTAGCTTGTATAACTGATATGCAGTATTTGGTAATAATTTGGTAGTTTCCTCAGTATATCCTTAGTATGATCTAAAACAGAATTCTGATAACTGACCATGTCAGTTGAATTTCTGGATCCAATGTATCTTTTATCTTTTATTTCTGCATATTTGCATAACCATTTGAACATTTTATTAAAGGCTAATCTTGATAAAATAATGAACTTTCTATTTTGAAAGGAAGAGAAAAGGAGAAGTGTAGATGATATTTCTTGGTGGGTGTTGCAAACATCTTGCCTGTAACTTATTGTTTTATATAGCTATTAGATGTATTAAGTGCTGTGGCTGTGACTGCATATCTTCAGTGTTAGGTCTTAAAATGTATTAGCAGGTATAATACTGAGGGGAGTCTGGCTCTGGAAATCTTAGCGTTAGCATGTTCTATAACTTTATTCAAATATCACCACAGTATTCATTATTAGCCTGGGCAATGTAGGAGTCAATAAGTGGATGTGGTATGATGAAGCATTCACTGCTAGTCTGTTTCATGGGTTTATAGGTTCATAAGAGGTTACTAGGCTAATGGCCCTAAGGCCTTTACAAGCCTAACCATGTAAAAAACCCATATCTCCTAATTTACCATAGTTAGATGGTCATTGTTAGCAGAGCAATTCTATGATCAGCACCAACTACCCCTGTCCATGAGGGACATAGATGCCACACCCAGGGTGAATTTAGAGTTACCCATCCAATTTTCAAGGTTCCACATAAATAGGGTCATTGTAGAGCTGTGCTTCACATGAAGTGGGAGCTTATTCCAGAGTAGTGGCAATCTCTGGGAGGTATATCTGTCTCTCTAACATGTTTTTTTAATGTCAAGGTCTAGGTTGAGATCCCTGGAATGTGTGACTCTTGTATCGTTTGATTTGCAGATGTGCAGCATTTCCATTAGGGCAGTGTCAGAGACTGCTGGGTAGGTCAGGCATAGCTTCCATCTCAGCAGTCAATATGATACAAAGTGCAGTGACAGAGCTTTCCATCTTGTCATGTAAGTCACGTTTGGAGGCCCTGGATTCTCTTGCTTAGAAACCTCTGTGGTCTCTCCAGTTGCTGCAGGTCTCTGGTGAGATACATACAGAAGGAAACATTGTACTTAGTATGTGGTCTGATAAGGGTCAAGTAGAGAGGAGTTATAACCTCCTTTGCCTTGGATGCAATGTCCTTATTTATTAGATGCACAATGTACAAGGCTATCCTTACCACTATGGACACATGGTGATCAAAGTTTAAATTAATATCAACCTGTGTTTACAAGTCTTGCACAACTGAGTTTGAGCTTAGAGGGAAGCTAGCTGCATCATAATTAGCAGGGGATACTTCTTTGCCAAAGGGGATAATGAGACATTTTTTGCATTTAGTTTTAGTCTGTGACTTTGTCACTAATTAGTAGTCTGTTTCAGTACTTTCTGTAATATGTTTACATCATTGGGGGGGGGGGATCTCGATGATTGCACCCAGTTTGCAGTCATCTGCAAATTTGGTAAGCCACAGGCCATCTACATTCACCTGGACCTCAGTGAAAAGATTCCAAATAGTAAAGGGTCCAGCACAGATCTTTGTGGTACCCCTAGTAACTGCTCTACTGGTGGAGGTGGACTCCCCACCTTTGACAGTGTGTGTTCTGTTGGTCAGCCAGTTGGCTACCCATCTAGTTATATATGGGTTAATTCCCAGCTAGAAGAGCTTCGCAATGATCCCTGAGTCGGCAGTTGTGTCAAAAGCCTTGGCTAAATCAAGATAGGTGACATGTACTGCTTTGTCCTCATCCAGAGCTTTGGTGATATTCTCCAAAAAGTCCACCAGGTGTAATAAGCATGATTTACCCTTGAAAAAACCAAACTGGGTCATGTCAAGAGGTTGTAGGTTTCCTGTGTCCTTGTTGATAAGGTCCATGATGATACCTTCCATGGCTTTACAGATAAGGCTAGTTAGGCTTATAGGTCTATAGTTCCCAGAGTCGGTTGATCAAGACCCTTTGTGCAAGGAGATTACTGTTGATGTTCTCCACTCTGCTGGAACAAAGCCAGTGCTCAGGCTGAGGTTAAAGAAAGTGGCAAGTGGCTCAGCTAGGTTCTGCTTTAGTTTGTTTAGTAAGCAGCCTGGAATGCTATTTGGGAGAGGGAGTGAGGGGGCTATAGACACACCACATGCACAAAAAGGTGGGATTGCATGTCTAGTGAGATGGCAGCAATTATAAGGTGACAACCTATAATGAAGCTGGAGGCTGCTCTTTCAGTGCCATCACATGCCTGTCACAGACACACCTAGCAGGATGAGGATTTGTCAGGACATATCAGAAAGTACTTGTCAGTAATTATGACATTGCAGCTTGGAGGCTTTAATCTTCTCCTTACTTGCTTGAAGTCAGAAATAACACATAAACATTAGATGCTGGTCATCAAGTCCAGATATGTTGTACCAGGCAGAGGAGAAGCAGAGGTTGTAGGGTTGCTCTGGATATTAGCTGATGGACTATTCTTACACTGGGACCCCTTCTTCCTCCTCCTAAGAAAATAAAAAAGCCATTCAAGAATGAAGTATCCCTTGTAAGGTAAACAAATCAATTCTTCATTATGATTTGGAGTATTGGTAAATGTAATTTCTTCTGGAGGTGCAGCAAGCAACTGTGAACATGGTGTGTTACTGTCATCAGACTATTCTGACTGTTTGCATATTAGTCGACTCTTTCCAGCTTTGACTTAGGTGCCTTATATCACTATCCTATTTACCTGAAGTATTCTGTGCTGCATTCTTTGACTGATATCTGGCAGTGCAAGTCTGTTACTTCATTCTCTGCTGTTTTAGTTTTCCTTCCCACTGCTGAACATTCCTTACCATTCTGCAGAGTGTCTGGCTGTATGGATATCTTTGACAATGATACCTCCAGAACTGGCTGCTGTGTTACTGAGCTTTGTAGTCTGGCAGACTGGAAGTTTTCAATGCGAGGGGTTAGTTCTTGTCTGACAGCTGACCTGCTGTACTGATTATTACTCAGGGAAAATGGGCACAGAACTGCAGAAAGCTGCAGACCCTGTTATCCCACGTTTTCCTCTTTACTGAAATATGCTTTCCTTTATTACATTTCAACTGATGCAACTAACATCTGTCGGTCTGCTGTGTTCAGCCTTATGGTGCTTGTCCATTTGTCTGCCTGTCGGTGTGACAGAGTTATCTGGTTGCAGAGATTAGTTGAAAGTTCATATTTGTTAGGTGAGCTAGAATTCATCACAACAGGTGATCTCCTAGTCAGTCCCCATTTGACATTTGTAGTCTACTAATGAAAGATTTTCTCAGATGGTAAAAGTGTGAAGTAGTGATTAAATGGTGACAATACAGTACTATGTCTTTAAAATATCACAATTTGACGACTCCGGCCTTCTTTATCACATTACAACAAGTGTATAGCTAATGGAGTAGATCCTAAAATCTTCTGAGCTATGGAACAAAGAGCCTCTGGCATCTTGCTCTCACTATTCCAAACTGATCAAATTGCTTGCAGTCAAGAAGTATTAACTCTTCTCCATATGGAAAAGTCCACAATGTTCTCACTGGAATGGATGATTTGGCAAAAGCAACTCACTCATTCTCAACCCCACCATCCCCCACCACCTCCCTGAGTGCCTGAGACACTAATTTACTCGGGTCATTTGGGTCACTACTTTACAGACTTTGTACTTACTATTGATTAAAATATTAATAGCTGTGTCAGCCTAGCTTCTATATCGTCTCCCATGGGACAAGCATTTTAATTAATCCTACCTGTCTAGTGCTATTTTCAGAACCCAAACACACTGACAAACCCTGCTTAGCTACCAAACTACATCTGATAATTAACGTATACAAATGCTTGCTTATATGTGATTATTTACTGCAAGCCGAAGAAATTTAAAAAAAGGGTGATGCACTTCAATTTCTTATCTGAGCATTGCGTAATTAGTGTCTAGATCCCTGTTGTGCAGTTTCTCATCTTCTTTGTTTGCCATAGTTGAAAACAATGGTTTCACTATCACCCCATTAAGCACATTTATAAAACTCCCCTTTCATAGTCTGATTCATTGCCACCATCTTATAATATCTCTGCTAGTTACCGGTCCAGCAAAACTGCTGATATGACACCTCTCAGCAGAGAGTTCCTTAATCAAGCCATCCTCATCCCACAACCACTGAAAATGCAGTACAGCATCTTAAATAATTTTTTCACATTAATGTCTACTGCAATTAGCAAACACTAGAGACACAAATTATCATGTAATTATTTAATAATCTCTACACATTACAATGCAACTGAGGTTACACTCACATACTTAACGAAGAAATGAAAAGACATGTGAGCACATGCACACACACACGCACACACGCGCACACACACACACACACACACACACACACACACACACACACGCACACACACACACAAGTATGCATAGGAGCTGACCCTCAACCAGTGCAAAGGACTTGACAATTTTTTTTTTGTTCAAAGGAAAAGGTCATTCTTGTAGAATTTCAGTAGTTTTTGGGTTCCATATAATATCTAGCTGTTTCAGATAAAAAATAATTATTTTGTACAGGTATTAAAGAAAACTAAGGCAAATTTCTTTATCTTAAATTCTCATGACAGTTACCATATTTCTTGTTTTCTTTTTATTTTATCTCAAAACACAATTGCACAAAGAGGGACTGTCATGAGAAAAGAGGGAAAGGTGTTAACTATACAACTGGTTGTTCAGAAATGTGGGCCTTATTTTGGTTTCATATAATATTATTATATACCATTATGAATTTTACCACAAAGCCTTTTTCACTAATGTAATGTTACGTTATGTTATCTTTTGAATTCATAAATAATGGAATGTTTGACCCCATGAGTAAAAGTTTTGTAATAACTCAGTATCAGCATACCTGTTTAGCAACAGGTGGTCTTTCTTTCTCAGGGGTAGCTTCATCTAAGAGGAGAGTGAATAGCATGTCAATTATAAGATTTCAGAAAATACTGAACCTGAACTGTAAGTGACCTGCATTTTCACAGAGTGGCAAGTATGACGTCTCATATTTTAATCTCATATTTACATTAATGGCAACAAACAATAATGCTGAAAAATGTTCAAGCAATAGTAATCATTTACACTAAGGCTAATTTTTTTAACCACCTTCAAGTGCATTCAGATTTGATGCACCTTTCTGAAAGCTTTCAGTTAAAAGTTAAATTAAGTCATGCATGCTGTACAAAAATGAAAGTACTGACTTTCTCGGAGACACTACTCATCAAAACAAAACGAAATGTAAGAAACTGAAAATCCACGCCTTATTAGCTCATGTTCACAATCAATTTGAATGAACAACTATAAAGTCTTATCTGTGAATGTACAATAAAGTACATTAAAATAAGTAATCAAAAAGAAATATAACATTACCACAATGCAGTAAACAGAACAGTGAAGTAATACCATCAATACAACACTCCACACCCCCTTAGCATACAGAAAACAACAAGCAAAGTATATACATGGCAGCATAAAAAAATTACAGCATAAACTTTCAGGCCTGGTGCACAGTGTCACAGAAAAAAAAGAGATTGTTTTCTGTAATGTTGAGGGTCTCTCTACCTAACCACTTCTTCCAATTGACAGAGAAGACTGGAGTGGCATCTTCTCAGGTCACTATATTTACGCTGGCACTGCTTACAAGAGTGGTTTTCTAGTGACATCACTCGCTGTACCCAAAAATGCACACCAGGCGTTCTTTTATATAAATGTTATTCATTCAGTTTGCTATGTTGCATGTACAGAATTCATCACGATATATTGAATGTAATTTGTCCGATAGACAATACCTCAAAAAATGTTGTCAAAAGCAACTTTTACAAAACAACAAAATAAGATAATTTCTTTTTTTGCCGGCAACCAATCACCCCTACACCCTCTATGTGGGGGAGACCCCCTTTTATACACACACACACACACATATATATATATATATATATATATATATATATATATATATATATATCTACCGACTCCATAGTCACATAGTAGTGGAGAAAAGTGAAAGGTAATTCTCACTGAAAATGGCTTTCAGCAACAGTTTCACTTCATTTGTGGTATTGTCCATCAGATTTTGCAATCCTTGCTGCTCCATGTAGGAGCTCAGCCAGAGTCTGAACATGCTAAGGCCATGTCCACTTCTAGGTGAAGTTGCAGGCTGAATATGGTAACTGGGGTACATGGCTGAATGTAGTGGAGACAATACTGTGGACATCGTGGAGCATCACTGTAGCACAATGCCCTTCTATTGTAGCATGGCACATGTGGTCAGTAGTGTGTAGAAAGGGGAAAGTAGTGCAGCAAGACCCTGCTACTGAATTCATCCTACGTAACCTCCACTTCCATGCAATGGCATTTCAGGATGCTGGGTAGCATGAAGACCTCAGTCATCAGCATGATGCATACTGTATAGCACGACCAGACTTTCCATGAAAGCACACCATGCATGAGTTGAGAAACATACATGAGCAGCATTTGGCCTCATAGTATGGAATGCATATGATAATACAATACATTTTTGCTAGAATTCATAGAGAATCAAAAGAAATTACCTCATTATTATAATAGCTGCTCTGTAAGTCCCATTGTAGGACAATAAGAAAATGGAATCCCCATTTTGTGGAAAAAAACATGTTATAGTAAGCAGCATACAAAATCCAAAGGAAATTGATATCCTGGTGTATTGCCACATACATGGAAATTGATAGCAGGCATAGTTAGTGGTAATGGACCCCAAGGCTTGCAGTCACTGTTCAAGGGAGCAATGCTACCAGAGATACTGTCACACAGTGGTACTGTGTATATGGTAACACTGCACTGGCCATGGAATGGGCCTGGTATGCTGGGAGAGATTCAAACTCACAGGGCATAGGGAACAGTCAGGATAGGTTACAATCCTGTGGGTGACAGGTTCATCTATCCATGGCAAATGGAATAAAGAGGACAGAATGCAGTTCAGTGGATCAGCCAGCAAGGGGAACATGGGATCAGGACAACAGTCAGTCCCAGTGACAGTCTTGCTTTGTCAGTCTTTACTCACTACTGTACATGGATGTAGACAGCAGGACAAGCTAAAGGGGATGTTAGGACAGACAGTTGCTATATCCACCTTGATCCCATGTCCCAGCTGTGGAGCTTATGATATTTCAACTGCTGACAGATTCCTTTACAAAGTGGAAAGTAGCAGCATACAACCTTGCAGACACTGGCCATCACTAATACTAGCTGAGCAGCGAATGCAGATGCAACTCCTAACATCATAGAACAAGTGATACAGCTGTTCACTGAGAAATGATGGTGTCCATATAAGCTGATTGCCATGGCTCATCATACTGTTTTATAGTTTTATGCCATCTTTGCTTTCCACATCTGCATACATGATGTTTCTCACTGCTATTCATTTCCATTTAATTATGTAGTCATATGCATGCAATAAATAGCATATTATTTTCTACAAGTTTGATCTCAGAATTTTACCCTCCCTCTGCATCATCTCTAACTGTACTATTTCTCTTAATGTTGTTGTTATCTTTCGGCTTTTCCTGGTTAGGGATCACCACAGCAGAACTCTGGTCCGCTAATGATTGGCACTAGATTTTGACAAACGCCGAGGTGCCAGCTCGACATTCAACCTTCAACGAAGGCACGCCCTTTTACGCATGTCTTTCGAACGCCCACCAACTGCAGGGAGGTCATGCAGACTCCACACAAAAGGCACTCCTCGCATTCCAACTGAGAATCGAACAGGAGATCCTCTTGCTGTGAGGCAACAACGCTACCGCTGCACCACCGCGGCTATCTGTACTATTTCTCTTAAATAGTCTAAACGGCTAGATGTTAATTCCTGTAGTAGGCTGATCTGAAGAACTCCAGTTGGTGGATGAATTAATTAAGGCTGAGTTATTCTGGTGAGGAAGTCTATTTGAGTTTGTTTCTTCAGTACCTTCATAGAAGGGGAATTAACATCTGAAGTTGTGTGCTGTTTATGACTGTTACTTAATATCTTAATGCTTGAGTGTTTTTTATTTTTCACAAATAAGAAGGAAGTGAAGTTAGTGCTCTACCTTAACACTGGAGAAAGCTATCTCCTTGCATCTCTCTTGTGCTTTTTATATTGTAGTTATTTAAAAAAGAATTGTTCTGTAAAGCTATTTGTAACATTAGCATGAAATTTATATACCATCCTGATGAGAGACTGACTTTGATAAATGTGTATTTTCTTGTTAGTTAGTTAAAAGGAAAAGCCCACCACACATGTCCCTTGCTCAGAGTTGCACCGTTTGTAAGTGGAGGTGATGGGAATCCAGCAACGGACTTCCAAATGAAGATCATACTCTACCCAAAAACAGAACATAAAGGGGTCATGGCCTTATCTGATTCAGTTTTCATTTTGACCTAATAAAACTGTTGCACATTTATTCTACAAATACACGGAAGAGCAATCACGTGAATTTAGAACAGGAGATGCTGCCTATAATGTAGCAAAGCAGAGGTGATCATTAGTAAGGATAAACAATGTGTCTCTGAAATATTTAGACTGAAATGTTATCTCCTCTAAATAATTTCTTTGAATGCATGGCAACCTCTAAATAATTTCTTTGAATGCATGGCAATGGGAGACTTCAGTAGTCCCACGTGCCTAATTCTTTAGTAAAGACATTACTAATAAGGAGTGCAATTGTTTTGCAACTTTTGTCATTCATTGTTGATTTTATAGTCATTAAAACTCTTTCTGAAGGAGTCATTTCATATAATCAATTTTATGTGTTTTTCTAGGTGAAAACTTGAACAAGTGGCATACTTATGAATGTGTGTTTATGTGTGTGCACTTTTGTGTGTTTGTGTGTGCACATGTATGTTTATTTGTGTGCCTGTGTGCATGTATCTTTGTGTGTGTGTGTGTGTGTGTGTGTGTGTGTGTGTGTGTGTGTGTGTGTGTGTGTGTGTGTGTGTGTGTGTTTTCTTTGTGTTTGATATATACTCACTGAAGTTTCACCATGTACCCCACAGACAGGGCTGTCAGTATCATTCGCATTAGTGAAAAATAACTCTTCTGAAACACACAGATAATGGAAGCTAAGCAGCTTTGTTTGTCTTGGTCATTATGTCTCTTCTAATCAAAGTGTCAGCCTGTTTTTTTTTTAAACATCAAGAAAGGCAATGCAAACTTGGGGGAAAAAGGCACTTTTGAATTGATGGTGATGTATTTGTAATGAAAATTTTGTTTTATATTCATACTCAGCCACAAAAAAGCACTTTCCAGATTCAGCTAATAATTTGGTGTGATAAATATTAGGACTATTAGGATTTACAATTAAAATAACTTATAGTAATTTCAAAGTTAAATGCTTCACTTTTTCTCCTTTATACTACAAACTGTGCTTTAAGACATTGTGTAAACAGATAGAAATTATTGTTTCTTTAGAGTCAGCTGTTATTGACAGCCATCAGTACTGCCAACTTTTTCATAGAGGTTTATGCTCAGTCCTCAGATCTGTCCATGAAATGTGTGAAACAAATGTGTGATATCTAAGGCTTCAAATAGTTCACTATTGAAGCCCAGATTTAAAAAAAAAAAGCTGTTAGTAGCTGCTCTGTTCTTGTTCGATTATGATGTTACTGCCGTATAATTAATTAAAACTCCTCTTTACACACCTGCCTGCAGAAGGTACACATATAATGCCCACCTACAATGACTTTGTTTTCACAATTCACTTCATGTGTGTTTGTGGTCTTAATATAACATAGATGAGAAAGTATTATTTGCCCTCACTGCAAGTACTGTTCTGTAGACAACAATTCACCATGCAAAAATCTTTCCATTAAAAAGGTATCTGCACTGCTTTGTTCTACATCATAGATTTCTAAAGGCATGACACGCAGCACTGTATAATATAAAATTTACTACATCTTACACACATATTTCTGGTGCAGCTAAGCTGTCAGCCTGATACACACACACACACACACACACACACACACACACACACACACACACACACACACACACACACACACACACACACACACAAATATTTCTGCTGCAGCAAAGCTGTCCACCCATACACACACACATTTCTGCTGCAACTAAGCTGTCAGCCTGAAACACACACACACACACACACACACACACACACACACACACACACACACACACACACACACACACACACACACACTCACAAATGCATACCACCTGGGCTGAATATGGTACTGCCTTCCTCAGGTAGAGGTAGTAAATGCATGAGATAGCCACGTCACACCACCTTCACTTCTGCCCCTTTACTCTCACTGGTTTGTTTCTGAACACACAATGCCAGCACTGCTCCTGAGCATATCCTTTTCTATCAACAGGTCATTCTCTCTTGGGATAACATAATAGAAAATATTATGTGCTTAAGAGAGAAGCTGAGGAAACGCAACACTCCGATTTCATCTTTGAATAAGCATTCACTAGAAATAATAACAAAACCAGTATTATAATTTATGTTGCATTTTTATTTGTCCCACACCCCAAAAAACAGACTGATTGAGTGATGCACAAAAAAGTTGCCAATCACATGAAAAACTACCACTTTCTCTTAAAACACAGCACTAGTGTACATGAAAACTAGAGCAATTTTAAATGAGCAATGATTAACAGGGATTTGAGTCATCTTTAGCCTGCTTGTATCGTGTTGTTTCCTGCTGTTTTAGGTTTCAATGGCAGAGACATAGGAACTGTTGTGCTTCATCAGTTTTAAATAAATGCACACTTTCACAGATGACTGATGGTATGTGTGTATCATGTGAAAGGCTATCCAAGTGTATTTATAATGACATTTATGATGTAAATAAGCTTTGTAATTCTATATTGAATAAGATGAGCTGTCTGTAGAACAGTGATTGTTTGTATCTTGGCACCTGCTGTAGTTTAAGGAGGCACGTGGGGGTGGTATTAAGCAAATTTACTTATGTGTAAGTCTTACATGTGCATGCAGATGGATCCACTACGGGTGCACAATAAACCACTGATAACTTACATTTACTGGCTCCACTTGTCATTCAACATGGTGTCAGAAGTTGGATACTAACTAAATATCATCCAAGTGTAATGAGCGACTGAAGTGTAAATGTGAATGAATTTATATTGACAGCATGGCAGATAGATTTCGCACACCTGAACCACTGGTGTTTGATGGCAATGCTGCGGTGAATTGGCGTGTTTGCACAAGAATATGTTATTTTCATAGTGGCTGCCTATTCAGGTAAATGCACATATACATAAGCAATACTTCTCAATTTGGCAGGCTTAGACAGCATTGCATAAGAAAGGTCTTTTGTATGCACACATGGTGTTTATACAGGAGAGCGAGAAAACCACCATATTGTTGCCCAAGATGAAATGTGCAAAGATCTGAAATGCTTAAAGCGTAAACTGTGTATTCCTCAGACGAATATAATAATGGAGAGACATAAATTCTACAGAAGAAATCAAAAGCAAGTTGAATCTACAGAAGCATATATTCATGATTTAAGAAATAAAGCAAAGACATGCAGATTTGGGGATTTACAAGATGTTTTAATAAAACACTGCCTTGTATGTGGCATTAATAATGATACAGTGAGAGAAATTCTACTATGTGATAGTGAATTAACATTGAGCAAAGCTATTGAAATTTGCCAGCTACATGAACGCACAGAAAAACATACAAGTATGATTGCTGTATCTGCTGCTGCAAATGTTGACAGTGTGCAAGAAAAAACTAAGACAATGTGGCTTTATAAATGTAACTGGAGGAGCTATACTGCATCACCTGCCATTGTTAATTGTAATTGTGAGAACAGTCATGAACCTAAATGAGAAAAATGCTTAGCCTATGGCTAACAGTGCCATAAATGCAAAAAGTGGAATCATTTCAGAAAGTTCTGCAAATTGACACAGACTCATAATAAATTTCATCCAATGAAGACAGTGGATCAAATTGAGACTGTAGCCAACCCTGACAATGGTGATGAAACCTTTTATGTTGATAGTGTTTCTGTGGTTGGTGAAACAGTCGACACAGTGAATTCTCACTTGCAGCAAAGAGTGAAATATTTTGCATTGTACAAATTAATGGAAAACCAGTAGAGCTTAAAGTGGACACCAGATCCAAATGTACATCTTGTCAGCAAAGGCTTATTCAATAGTAAAAGTTGGAGAAAACCTTGACTCAATAAGGAGTGCAAAACTAGTTGCTTACAGTGGCGAAGAAATTCAGACAGAAGGTGCTGCAGTCCTTTCTTGCCATTCTGCAGGTAACAGATATGATTTTCAATTTTATGTGGTTAGTCTTTACTAGGCCTAAAAGACAGCCTAAGAATGGGATTGATTTTGCTCAGTAAAGAAGTTCACCATATAAATACAAATGAAAATGATAGTTTTTCACAACATATCTTTAAAGAATATGCCAACATCTTCAAAAATGAAATTGGTAAGCCCACAATTACATATTCCATGAAGCTGAATCAAGAAATAAACCCAGTTGTCAGACTTGCATGTAAGATCTCTTTAACAATGGAATGTAAAGTAACAGCAGAATTAGAATGGTGAATTTAGGTGTTCTTACTCCTGTGGCAGAGCCTACTGAATGGGTATTCTCCATGGTGGCAGCCCACTAGAAAAGCTCAGATGACATTCAGATATGTATTGATCCTAGAGACTTAAATAAGGCTCTTAAACACCCTCATCATCTAATGTGCACAGTTGAGGAGGTAGCAGCACTAATGCCAAACTCGACTGTTTTCTCAGTTTTGGACACTAAGAACTCCTTTTGGCAAATCTTGCTGGATCATAGATCTTCTTTATTAACAACATTCAGCATACTATTTGTGAGGTTCAGGTTTTTGAGAATACTATTTGGAATCAATTCCACTAGTGAGGTATTCCAACATGCCCTGGAACAGATATTTGCTGGATATCCTTGTGCAACTATTGTGGATGACATTACTGTTGGAGGCAATGGAGAAAAGAAGCATAATAGAAATCTCAGGAAAGTTCTAGACCATGCACTTGACGTTAACTTCAAGCTAAATCTTTTAAAATGTAAATTCCAACTGATGGAAGTCAACTACATTGGTCACATATTCACAAGTTCAGGGCTATAGCCAGATCAGTCAAAGATAATAGCAATCAGTAAAAAGATGTTACATCTTTACAGTGTTTTCTGGGTACGATTATCTGGGAAAATTCACCCCAAAGCATAGTGAATTTTCTGCACAACTGTGTGAGATAACATGTGAAGATATAAAATGGTCTTGGTTTGAAGAGAACCAAGATGCATTTGATACTTTAAAAAAGTGAATTACCAGTCCACCCACACTGAGATGCTATGATGTCCATAAGCCTGTGCACTTACCTGTGACACCTCTTAGTATGGCCTTGGTGCAGCATGTCGTCAGGAGGGCATTCCAGATGGATATCATTCCTACACCCCGAATCAAACAGAGATGCACTATGCACAAATAGAAACAGAATTTCTTCTTGTAGTGTTTGGATGCTCCAAATTCAATGACAATATATATGGAAGGCCAATCCATATTGAAACAGATCACCAGCCACTAGTAATGATTTTGAATAAGACGATACATACAGCCCCAACAAGATTCCAACACATTATGTTAAAGCTACAAAAATACAACTTTACCATTGTCTACACAAAAGGTAAACACATGTATCTTGCTAATGCCTTGTCACACATATCAAGAAATAAAATAGAAGAACATGAAAATGAGACACCTGATTTTGAAGTTATGGAAGTCAAGCACATTTCATCATTGCAACTTGATGAGTTAAGAAATCACACTGCTACAGATCCAATTCTTCAAAGATTGAGTAATAATATCAACCAATGCAGGCCAGCATGTCAAACAAGTCTGCCACTTGAAATTTAGCAGTATTTCCCTTTCAGGGATGAGCTCATAGTGGAAGATGGCATCAGTAGTTGTTCCTAAACCATTGTGAAAGGACTACATACACATTCTGTACAGAGGCCAACCAGGCACTGAATCAGCTAAAAATAGGGCAAGAGGCATTGTGTTCTGGCTCCCAGTGTCTAAAGATATTGAAAGAGAGATATTTTCAACATCAACAAAAAGAATTTCACCTACACCCAATCCCTGATTTACTATAGTCAACAGTAGCAACAGATATTTTCAAATGGAATGGTCAACATTACCTGGTACTAGCTGATGTGTACTCCAAATGGTTTGAAGTTGACTTGCTCTGTGATTTGACATCCAGCACAGTTATTACAAAGCTAAGTAGACACTTCTCAGTCCACAGTATGGAAGTCCACATAAAGTCATCTCAGATAACGGTGCATAATTCACTAGTCAATGGTTTAAAGAATTTGCTGCATCTTGGGATTTTATTCATGTAACCATCTGTCCAGAATACCCACAACCAATGGCCTAGCTGAACATGCAGTCCACAGTGCAAAGCATTTAATGGAATAGTCCAAAAGATATGGAACTAATGTATTCCACAATTTACTAAACTTTCAAAACATTCCTCATGACCAGACACTTGGTTCCCCAGCTCAAAGACTGATGTCAAGACAAACATGAAAATCCTTCCAATTAGAAAACAGCTGCTAGTGTCAACCTTTATAAGCAATAAGATAGTCAAAGCTCAACTATCAAAAAAGCGTTACACACAGAAATTATTCTATGACAAAATCAGTAGACCTCTTCAACCATTGTTGCAAGGTGAAGTTGTTAGAATACAGACTTTAAAATGTCATGATTGTAAAGGAATTGTGAAGGACATTTGTGCTGAACCATGGTCCTACACCATTCAGTCATAAGGAGTAGACTACAGAACAAATTGCAGACATATTTTGCTGTCCCAGAGCCAAAGCCACAACAAACTATGTGCACTAGTGATTTTAGTTCCTTGATTGAATCACCAACCAATCAGTTCCAAGAAGACGGCTGCTTTTTTCAAGCCATTTTGGAATACAAAGTGATGTTTCAATACTGAATAAGCCTCTAAAGACAGTTCCTGTTTCTAATTCCAATCAAAATCTGTATGTGACATGGACAGGAAGAGTCTGCAAAACTAATCCTAAATATATAGTACAGTGAATTGGACTCGAACTTGGACAGGCCATGTTGAACTGTTAATATGATGTTTAATTCTGGAATGTGTTTAAAGAAAATATTAAAATAAATTTGTTCATGTATTTGAAATAAGGATCAAAGTTAAAGAGAAAGGATGCAGAGCAGTGATTGCTTGTACCTTAATACTGCTACAGGTCCAGAAAACAATGACATTCAGCAGAAAAGCCAGTCTGTCCTTCAGTAAACTTTATTTCAATAAAAATAAGCACTTTAGTTCACTTAAACCATAAGTGAACTTCTTCAGACTCTTCAGTCACAGTAACAGCTCTGTTTAAAAAGAATTGAGTACAATGATGCAATCATTACATCACTTCATCAAGTGCCTTAAAGGTCAAGCCACCCTTTTCTTTAAAATATATATTTTTAAAACATTTTAAATATAAAACAAAGAGAGGTACAAGACCAAACTACCTTATTATTTAAATAACTCATTTTAAACCAAAAGGTAGCTAACACTTACTTAAAATATTACCTACCTAGTCAAAGCTTTTAATGCTAATATAGATTTCATACAGCAGCAGTCATTCAACCCTCGATAAAGATAGGAATTAAACATTAGTTGCTGGAGTCTTTTTAAACAGAGCTGTTACTGTGACTGAAGAGTCTGAAGAAGTTCACTTATGGTTTAAGTGAACAAAAGTGCTTATTTTTATTGAAATAAAGTTTACTGAAGGACAGACTGGCTTTTCTGCTGAATGTCATTGCTTTCTGGACATGTAGCATATTTTGGATTATTTTGTACTTTGTGTAGTGAAATCAGAAGTTTGTGTTTTTTTTGTGACCTGCTGTGAAATTGCAGGACTTTGCGACTTCTCAGCCTTTGTTCTCTCAAGATTTACAACACAACAAGAGGGCACTATGGATATTCAGAATGTAAACCGATCGACTGGGAATCTGACTTTATTGCTGTACAAGCTGACACAGAGAGTGATCGCTTTGATGCATTTATTGAATTCTACTGGAACTGAGATACATCTGGGCCAGCTGCACCAACAAAATAGTAAGAACCTTGTCATCCTATATTTTATAAAAATGGCCCCACAAACACACAACGACATAATGCTAGGCTTGCTAAGCATGACCATGCTAATAGTAATGTTAGTACTACTGAGGGCGGAGATAATATGGTTTTAAATACTCCCTTCACAATTAACCCTGCTGTGGGAGAAATTCTGAATGGTAATGGTGGACAAGGAGTGAATTCACACGTAGAAATGGAAGTGAATGCTGGTAGTTTACCATTACCTAATTTAGGAGAATGGCTTAACAAAGATTTTGATTTAAATATAGGAATGAGTCAGCCTAATCAAATGAGTGGCACATTACAAGAAAAGTTGGGTGAACTGGATTATACATTTTTTAAGTATAAAAACTTACAATTAGAAAATGCTTACTGTAAGGAATGTGTCAAAAATAAATGGGTACCTAAGGGGCTGTGGTTGTGGCAGTACCCGACTGGCCTCATAGAAAACTCTCCTTTGCATCATGACTTGCTTATATTATTTGACAGACATGGCTGTGAATATTGATAAGTATTGATGAGACATAATTCTAAACTGATTGAGTCATTGACTGCTGAAGTGAAATGGTTAGAAACACTATTTAAAAAGATGGTACATATAATAGATATGTTTCTGAACATAAAAGAATGTATTCAAGTATTGACCAACAGGTGAATCAATTGAAAGAGATAAAACTTAAAAATATTGGAGTGAGATGAGAAAGAACATGTGGAGAGGAAGGTATACCCCAGTACATCTAAATCACAAGCTTGGTGAAGGAGATTTGAGATGCGGGGCCAACTAAACCATGTTAACTCCAGTGAGAATGTACATGATTATGATGGTGGAGAATCCAATGGATCTAATAATATAAGATGTTCCAGTGAGGTGGAGCAGGGGTCCTCTCTACCTAACAATGGAAATCCCCCTACACTAAGATATTCTGAGAGAATTAGACAAAGGAATAACGGACAGGGGCAAACAAACAACAATCAGGTTTTTCACAATCCCCCTCACAGAGTCAATGGAGAGGGAGGAATTTTCCACATACCACACAACAGGTACTATTAGCAGGGACCCTATGAGCAAACTTAAGTATGAAGGAGTAGGAAGTAGACATCAGTAATAGTAGTGAGACAGAATTGGCTATACCTTATAAAATTGTTATGATTGAAAACAGTGATTTTAAGATTTACAATTTTTTTAAAACCCACTGGACCAAAAGGTGGCAACCTTTTAAGTAAAGGATTGACATTTGCCCCTTCTTCAAGGGGTAACTTGGCTAGCATGTTGACAGATGTTAAAAATTTCCTGAGGAAGTTGAAAGTGAAGATATTATTTGGAGCAAACTTCAGCAGGCAACAGAACTTGAACATAGCCAGTGCTTACAACCCCCTCCCCACATCCAACACTTGTACTATTTGAAAAGATTTGTGATCTTGATATAAGAACAATGTTGAGTGGTGGAAGAAAGAATGAAAACAATATGCACTAAGAACAATATTCCATTCTGGAATATTTGAGGTGTCAAAATATAAGGGTGATAAAACCTGATAAGTGGGTGGATTGGTAATTATGGACTGGCACGATTATAATGAACGAATGTACAAATCTTGAGCACTGACACATATGAGGAAGTGACATTAAACCAGTTGAATGGAACTTATCACAACATAAGTACCCTAGAGGACATGTTTATAGAAGGCAGAGTTGAAATGGATATTTTCAACTATTTGAATATGTCTGCCACAGTAACACTGATTATATTTGGAGTTCCCATTATTCATAAAACTTAAATAATCCAACAATGAGACCCATCATCGATGGAAGGAATTCAATTACATATGCATGTGCTAAGTTTCTTGACATTAAATTGAAACCCCTCCTATCTGCAGAGTCACAGATTTGTAAGGATCCTTGGTCCTTCCTGGAAATCATTAATGGGGTTGAATTTGACACAAATGATTTTCTGCTCACAATTGATGTAAAGGAATTATATTCTGTGATTCCTGAAAACACAGGAATAGAATGGGTGGCTGACTTCCTCCTAGAAAAGGGTTTACCACAAGAACATATTAATCTCTATGAGGAACTGTTTGAGTTGGTTTTGCATAACAACTCCATTTATTTCAATGGGAAATATTTCCTACAGAAGTCAGGAGTGACGATAGGTTTCCCTTGTGGGGGCATCTTTGCCAATATTGTCATGGCTATGTGGGAGCATAGATTTGTGTTGGACATTCCCTCCATCAGAATGAATATTAGAACTTAAGTCAGTTTTTTGGATGATATATTTATCATATGGAAAGGAGATGAGGGAGGTATCCATCAGTTTGTCCAATACATTAACAACACTACCCCCTTCTTGAAATTCACATCTCAACATCATCTTGAAAAAACTTTTCTATTTGGATGTTTTATAAGAAAAGGACAATAAAGGGTGAAATATACTTCTAAATATATATAGAAAAAGCACATGGTCCAGCACTTTTCTACACTTTACAAGCTCCCACCCTTTCACTAGAAGAGATCTGTAGCTAAAGGGCAACTAGTCCAGGCAGCCAGAAAGATTTCCTTGGATTCCAAATGCTATCAAGAATGTGCTAACCTTCGTATGATGTTTCTCAGAAGAGGCTATCCAGAATTGCTGGTCCAGGATTTGGTGGAAGAGGTGACATTAAAAAGATCAGTTTGTTTATTTCAAGCCTATCATCTTTAAGGAAGGAAATCAACATCAGGATAAGGAAGGTGCAGTAGGGACTCCCAGTTGTGAACCCTCTGAGGTGAGTACATTAAAAGAGTTTGGCACGAGATTTTTGACCACCTTTAATGCCAATAGTCAGGTCCTGAGGTCCATTTTTAATAAGAAGTGGACAGTGTTTTATGATGATGTGGAAATATGTGATAACATTCAGAAGATTCCTCCATTAGTATATCAGAGGGGCCAAAACCTGAAAACTTTTTTGGGAACAGAAAAAAAAACAGGTTCACTAAGAGGAAGGTCTGGTATGACAAAATGTGGAGCCTGCTCATATTGTAAGTTCATTTATGAGGGGTTCACATTTACGGTAAGGGATTCTACCTACCATATTAAGAGCATTTTTAACTGTGAATCTAAACAAGTTGTCTATTTAGCACAGTGTCAGAAGTGTCCCTGTTTTTATGTTGGAAAAACTGAGCATAAACCTAAAGATTGTATCTATGAACATGAATATTGTATTAAAAAATCAATTTATCTAATGTCTTAGCTAAACGTGTGAATATGAATGAGTATCATTTTTTTTTAATATCTGGTCATTAATTATGTCCCATTAAAGGTGAGGGGAGGGCCTTGGTAACCTTATTTGCAAAAGAAAGAGTTAGTATGGAAACGAATTTTTAGTGCCTATTTTTATCCTGCATTGAATGACTACTGCAGTATGAAATCTGTTTTAGCATTAAAAGCTTTGACTAGATAGGTAAGTGTCAACTGCCTGTTGGGTTAAAATGAGTTATTTAAATAATAGGGTAGTTTGGTCTTGTACCTGTCTTTGTTTTATATTTAAAATGTTTTTGTAAAAAAATGTTTCAAAGAAAAAGGTGTCTAGACCTTTAAGACTCTTAAGGAAGTGATATAATGATTGCATCATTGTACTTGAGTCTTTTTAAACAGAGCCATTACAGTGGGTGAAGAGTCTGAAGAAGTTTGCATATGGTTTAAGTGAACAAAATCGCTTATTTTTATTGAAATAAAGTTTACTGAAGGACTGAGTGGATTTTCTGCTGAATGCCATTGCTTTCCAGACCTGTAGCAGTATTTTGGATTATTTTGTAGTTAATGTCATGGAATCAGAAGTTTATTGTTTGTACCTTGACAGCTACTGTACTTTAAGGAAGCACTTGGGGGTGGTATTAAGCAAGTTTAGTTATGCGCAAGTCTTACATGTGCATGCGGATGGATCCACATTGGGTATGCAATAAACCACTGATAACTTACATTTACTGTCTCCCATCATCATTCAGCACTGTCTTCATATTGAAAATGTTCTACCTGCGTGCTGACATGACTTAAAAAAACAATGTGCACTCATCTGTGGATTAATCACTTTTGTCCACTTTTAATTTATACTCTGTAGTTTCATATTCATTACCACTGTAATCACTTTTGTCATTGCTATCTCTATTTTACTATAACTAAAAAAATATTCTTGGAGCTTTTATTTATTTATTGATTGATCGATTGATTGACATTTGTTTACTGGGAAAGTTCATCCGGGTAATAAATACCCTTTTTCAGCACAGGCTGGTGAGAAAAGCTCCAGAGAGTTAAATAACATCAAACAAAACACTGGTAGAAATTTAATAGGTAAAATAGTGCATATATATGGGGGAGCTACAGAATCCTGAAAGTATAAAATCCTGAAGACCAAAATCCTGAGACCAAAATCTCAAAAGTTCAAAATACTGAAAACGCAAAATACTGAAAACTTTAAATACTGAAAACACACATGATACTAACACTTACTATATTCCAGCACAAGTACATACAGAAACATATTACCCTTCAACTATATGCAGGGGGGCAAGCTCCCCTGCACCCCACATCCCCACCCCTCCTCACATGGGGGTGCAGGGAGACTTGCCCCCCTGCATATAGCATAATCTGATAGCAGAATCTATAGAGTACAATAAAGCATTAAGATAAATCACTGATTTTCTCCTAAGGTCTCAGCCGAAAAAGGGTTTTTATCTCCCCAATTGCTTTTACATACAAATATAATGCCTTTCATCAAGACCAATTAGAAGCTAATAGCGGTAGTAGCTTGGTAAACCTCCAGTACAAAAACCCATAGTTAATGTCTAAACATAACACTGCTGCCAGCTTAGTCCAGCCTATATTCATCAGCAAACATGCCATGTTTATATTCCGTACCTCATATATTAGTTTTATCTTTCACTCCAAACTGGTATTGCTCCATTCATGAGAAGAATTGTTATAAAATCTTCCATTGCCCAAAACCCTCACAACACCCAGGCCATTATAGGCCAATAGCTGTTCTACTAGCTTTAGAAAACATCTTGGAAAAATGCCATACTAATAACATCTCGGCATCTTGTTTCAAATTCATACCCTTAGTAATTCTCAGAATGTATTCAGACATTGGTTTAACAGAATTTCTACCCTATACAGTCACTCCCTTGCCTATATTAAAATGCACAAGGACTTCTTAATGGAGCAGGGGCTGTGGGTATCAGTAAAGCGTTTGATCCACAGTAGCAGTATAGCACTGACCGTTCATGCTCATTCATCTCTCAGACACTGAATTCTCCTTTAATATATTTTTGTGGTTCAACGATGGCATGTCTGATCAATTAAACCATGCATATTACAACTCTACAGAGGCCCTCTCCTCCCTCACATCCCTAGAAATGTCTTTTCGTAAAATACGCCCCATGGTCTAGAATTCTACGCCTGCCAAAAATCATATTGACCCCGATAATGACTATTCATAAAATCACTGCATGAGCATCTAGCTGACACACCCCAATGCAAATATTTCACTGCTTACCCACACATCTCTCCCCTAACCCATGAACTCAGACCATTTCTCTCTTTCCAAACTTTCTCAATCTCTATTCTGAATTCTATCAAACCTCACACCAGCTTTACCCCCTTAATTCTTATCTCCCATTTCCAATCATGCATTATACGTCTCTTTTCTTTTCTTCCCCTACCAAACTGTTATATATGCTGTACAGACACTCTTTTAAACTCATTTGGAACTTCCTTTCCTGCTTAATATATTTATCGCAGTTGAATATACTAATACTCCTGTGTCTGTTTGCTAATGAATGTGATATGTTTCTGTCTATATAAAGTCAGATAGACAGATACATAGATACAGATATAGAGATATCATGTGATAATACCACATGACCAGTGATGCTATGAGTCATTTGACCCATGCAGCTTGCTGCACTTATAAAATTGTGATCTGTATTTTTTTTTATTCAATTCCAGTTTTACATTCGCTAGTTTATATATAATAATTACACATTTTATAATTAATTTTATGTAAATACTTTACCATTTTAACTAATACATTCTTTTGCAGAGTTGTATCTTTTAATTTTTAATTCTGTTAAGAAACTTTCAGGATACTCATGGGGGGGTGCCATACTGCCAAACAGCTGTGTGCCATTACACAGTCCATTTTTATGAAGTATTTTACAGATATTTTTATAAATCATATTTTAATTTGAACTATACAATTTGAGTAAAGTAGTTCATCTAGTAATTGTCATAGACTTTAGTTAAAAATATTACGTTTTGCAAAGTGTTTAATATATTTTGCAAGTACTATTTTATACAAAGTATGTTGATTTTAACTAGTCATTTGTTGTTTATGTTTATAATTTTGCAAGTGTGTAACATTTTGGACTGATATTATAAGAGTATTCATATTATGGATCCTTCTGCTAAACTGTAATGTGCTGTTGTACACCTCCTTTAACTTTTGTTTTTCAGTAATTTTATTAACTGCATTTTGGATTTGAGATTCAGTGTTATAGTGGACCTGGTCATAATCTGTATATGATTATGTCAAAAAACGAGTTCAGAATTATATGGTTTGTTTGAGTTATGGATATTTGTAGAAATCAATTGTTATGCTGATTTTTTTTTCATGACGTATCTGCTTTGTAGAGGAACTGTCCTGTTGACAGTTAACAAATAAAATACATACGTGCGTATATGCATGCATACATACAAGGATACATGTGTAAATAAATAGATATGAAGGTCTAATATGTGGGAGGATAAAAGTGAAACAAGGAGAGAAGATACTGCATTTATTGACTTTTAATGTATAAAGGATGATGCCTCATCACACATGTACTTTTCAGATAAAAGTGCAACAAGATACATCAAAAGACCTAAATAAAAAAAAAAATCTGCAGACTTCCAATTGTATAACACTAGAGGTCAAGTAGATTGTTGGCATGCCAAAATACACAAATATATGGACTGAAAGAATGACAGAGTAGGCAAATTGATGATACAGTGATGATACAGTCAGCATACCAGGAAGGGGTTCGTAATGATTAAAGGAGGCCAGGAGCAAAATAAAGAGATCTAAGGCAAAAGCCATAGACACTGCAAAAGGAGAATACTGACCGATTTAAAATGCAGTGCCGGTGCTGACATTTACAGAATTTACAGAAATTAAACTAGCCAGGGTATTGTATATGCAGAGGGAAAGTTTAATCTTTTCAGAGAAAGCCAGGGGTGAAATGCAAATATACTAAAACTCAACCAAAAGTAATAAAAAACAAAATGAGCTAAGGCTATGGAACATTTACATTACTATTTTATAATAGAATCAAGCATACAGCCACCCTAAATCTCAGTTAAGTTTTCAGTAGGGAGCAGAAGACCATTGTAAATTAAATGAAAAGCCTATAAAAAGATAACCAATTAAAAGGAAACTGCCTATAAAAGATTGCCAATTGAAAAAGTAATAAACATATGAATAAGGAACCATGAATAATTAAGAAAAAAGGCAATGTGACTGCCACTAAATCAAATATTTTCACACTCAATATAATAGAACTAAAATAAATAATTTAACAGTAAACTCTTTATAACTGCAACTACATTGTACATTTCTACGCTTTAAAGTAGAATGTTTAAAGCTTTAATGTACATGTTAATATAACCACTCCTTATTTATATAAAAAGAAATCATTCATTGTGCCACATTTTCTAACATTTAGATTCATTTGATGTTTTAAGATTGCTGACATTTGATGAAAATAAGTAGCCAGGGGGGCTTAATGGCCTATTTTTTTTTTCTTGATGAACCTGACGTTCTTCTAAATGCATCTTAAAGCTTCTGGTGGTCCTTTCTATACAAAAGAAAATGCAAGAGCCTCTAACCTCATAAACGATTACCTCTGAGCTATAGGAATTAACACAGTTTGATGTAATGTTCCCAGTATTTTTTAAACAGTAAAGCAATGCAGTACCTAAGGTTATAATTAACACATGTGAAGCTCTCCATGTGGTTATTGGATACAGCTGATGTTCTACCATCAGAGCTTACAAAGCCGTATGTGAGGACATCACTAATATTTCAACTGACTTCTATAAAAAATACAGGTGTGCCTAAATAAAGATGCATACAAAAATGATCTTCAAATGTCGTTTTTATTTATGTACTTATTAGCAGTTGTTTACGGTGATTGTGTGTGTGGGCATAAGTTGATAGCTTTCAGCAGAGGCCTGGGGAGAAAAGCTGAAAGTAGTAATACATATGCAGAAGATACAAAAAGTAGATTAGCAAAATTACAATGATTTTAATTAATTTAGTAGAATGAATGCCAATAAAACAAAGTTTTGCAAAACACAACCGTGCATATCGATTTTTAGTCTGAGACGAAGACACCTTTTTGGAAGGAGGACAGATTGCAGGCAGGATTGTAGCAGTTTATGAATACCGTGGTGATCCCTTATAGTGAAGGTAGGGAGGTGGTCACTTAAAGAATCGGGATGAACACCAGAGGAAACCATTTTGATTAGTGGATATTGTCGATCTAGTGTAAAGTATAATTCCTGCCAAAATGTTTACTTAGCTAGTTGATGTAATAAGCTTGGTTAGCCCATAAGAGTTGTCATTGCTTGTGATCAGCCATTCAATACTTACATCACACATGATGATAATTTCCTGTGGAGCATTTGAAGAAGACCTCAAGAAGAATTAGTCTGATGTATTTGAATGGTTGTCTGAGGGAACATAAATTCCTCTTATGCACAGAGACTTGTGTTTATTTAGTTTTAGAATGGACCAGAGGATTTCATCAGTATTTATTTCAGGGGCTTTTAGGGATGAAGGGGTAAGTGTAGCTATGCCACTTGCCTTTTTATTTGGTTATTTCTTCTTGTAGAATATTGTATTGTGGATGGAGAAATTCAGTGTGTTTTATATCTTGCTTTATTCAAACTTTCAGTAACTACAATGACATCTGGTAAGGAGGATTCTTGTTTATTTCCAATACTTAACTTTATATTAAAAAACTGTAGCCTGAATAATTTACTGGGTTGAGAGCAGCGCAAGTCTGAATTACAAACTGTGGAGGTTGGTTTGCTGTTTGGAGCACCAGGATTTGGGGAGAGAACACCACCTATTTTGGTAATCAGGACTGAGTGTAGGATGGGGAGTTAACACTGGGTTTGATCCTATATCCTGTTTTTAGGAATATGTGATTTGGCACTGGATAGATGTTCTTGAATAAGTAAAAGTTTAGGGACTATGTCTGAACATATAGTGAAGTTGGAGTGGGTGGTGTTTTGAGCCTGTATACATGTGTCCAGTTTTTTTATTATTTTTTATTTTACTTTTATTTTATTTATTTATTTATTGACTTAGTTACTTACTTAAGTATTTATGTATGTATTTATTTACTTAGTTATTTATTTTTTGTGGAGTTGGATATGACAGTAAGTTTGGTGTGTTAGAAATAGAGCAGGAATTATGATTAAGTGGACAAGAACTAAATAATATGATATGAAGAATAGGAGAAAGCACTGCTGGGAATCAACTAAGATGTGGATGGAATGACAGAGGTGAGGAACAAGATAAGTGTTGGTGTGGAGGTATAGAGGGATGTTTAGCTATATATAGTGGAAAATTATTATAGGACTGAGGGGGGAGTTAAGAAACAAGGTGTAGTAAAGGTGTAAGGAAGGTGGGGTTGTGTGGAATTACAGATGTCAGCTTTAAAGATGCAGCAAAGAAAGCATAACGTAGAGAAGGGTGTGTGTGTGTGTGTGTGTGTGTGTTTATTTACACACACACACACACACACACACACACACACACACACACACACACACACTACTTTTTTCACAGATGGAAAAAGTTGACAGAGCATTAGGATTAATTTTATTTTATTATAGAAACAGACCACACTGCTTACAAATGCCTGGCGACCCACTATCCTTTCAAATGTGGATATTTTAATATACTCAGAATACATTGTTCCCCCCCCCCCCTTTAAATGGATGGACTTTATTTAATGGATGAAATTACTTGGAGGAAATACTGTTTTAACTGGAGTTTGTATTTATTGTTTGTTTTCGAAATATTTTTTCTATTTCATCTGTATTTTTGTGTCTATTTTTTTCTATGGGATGCATTTTTGAGGATTACTTTCAATGGCTAGCTATCAACATCCTCTTACTGCCCCTAAACATGGACACTAGGAATTCCTCTGTGTTATTAAAGGTTGCCTGTTATGTCAGACACCCACTTTTGGCCATTCTCTGATGCGTGTTAACTTAGGCTCCTATGTAGGCATGCAATAACAGGTTTGTGACCCCGTGGTGAACCAGTTGTGCTGTTCCACTGCACCCTCCAATGGCATTAACTTCTGCAACAAGTCCCTGCCATATACATTCCATAAAACCATTTCAGCCCTGTCAGAGCTCAGAATGTACCTTCCATGCTCATGTATAGTCTGCAGTAATACCTTTGTCAGTGCATTGGAGAACTTTTAAGATGCCAGCACTGTGTTGGTACCACTTACATTGCTGAACATGGGGACATGCACCTATTGTCAGGGAGATGTATCTACCATCTGCTGTATCAAAACACCCACCTGTGCAGCAGAAGTGGCTGCATCAAGTGGCATGACTACTATATCCTGGGGTCACAGGCCCCTTCCTCATTGCAGATGAGTTGTGTCAGTTTGGGAACAGTATGTGTTGTAACATGCACCATGTCATCAGTCCATACGGAACTAAGTCATCCCAGACAAATTTGATTTGTGTGACACAGGTGTTCAGATCCATTACCGAGAATATGTTTTTCTGAATAAAGATTTAATAGAAATGAAAACTCTTTGATAATAAAGATTGCACTGATTCCTGCATTATGAGAGAATGTACTGTTTCAATTTCTTGTTTGTATTTGTACCCTCCTCCTCTCTTTTTCTTACTTCAGTTATGCATTCCTTTGTCTTTGTTTTTCTTCCTTCCTCTCCTCTGGAATCTGTAGGAGCAGCCGAATCATCTTCATAGGTTCCTAGGTTGGTACTAGGATATCATCCCTAGGGCCTATACAAGCCTAGC
This sequence comes from Protopterus annectens, assembly GCF_019279795.1. Classification (NCBI taxonomy): domain Eukaryota; kingdom Metazoa; phylum Chordata; order Ceratodontiformes; family Protopteridae; genus Protopterus; species Protopterus annectens. Next base: position 1,641,404,807 of record NC_056725.1, on the reverse strand, counting down.
CATAATAATTCCCTGGCTATTTCTTCCCACACTATTTACTTCTCTGGACCCCTGTCTAGCAGGGCGACTGATGTGATCCCTGGGGTGAATTTCCTTTCTCCCATCTAATCATCAAGGTTCCTTTTGAAGAGGGCCAAAGAGGCACTCTGCTTGATATGTAAGGGCAGTCTTTTCCAGAGTCTGGGGAGTCTTTGGGTCAGGAACCTATCCCTCCAGCATGTTTTGTTTATTGTGATGACAAGATTTAGATCCCTGGAGTGCGTGGCTCTGAGGGATTGGGGTTTCTTTAGGTGTAGCATGTCCAACAGCTCTGGGTTTGACATGGCCTTGTATGTTAAGCAGAGATCGCCTCGGAGTAGACGATATGTGACAAGGTATAGCTGGAGTTTTTTAAGGCGGTCAGCATAGGGCATCTGCTTTAGGCCTGTGGTTCTTTTTGTGAGGTATTTCTGCGGCCTTTCCAGTTGTTGCAGATGTCTTGAGAGGTACATACCATAGTTGAGGGAACATTCACCAGGGATATCCTCACAGGGGCATTGCAGATGCACAGGTTCTGTAGGCTTTTTGACATGGCACAGCCTATCTAGTCACACAGACCATTGTCTTCAGGATTTGGTTTAGGATGTGGTGGAGCAGATTGTGGAGATATATATTTAACCAATCCATGATGCTCTTCAGAGGGTTCAAGACTCACTGCACTGGGCAGCACCACACCAACCCCTGAGCCACCAAAGCCCTCCATCCCTTAAACTTTGGCATCCTCCACTGAAGCATCGTCAGGTAGTGGAAACGTTTGTGGTCCTGTGAAAAATGTATTTTCACCTCCCTCCTTCCTTGACCCTCTCTCTTACACTCTCTAACCTACTTCTTATATTAAGTAATTCAGTAGAACGGCAGTTCTAAAACTCCAATAAACAAACAAAAAGAACGCCTTCTTATATCAACTACCCTCTTACATAAAATTTTGAAAATTAGAGAGGGTCTATTCCCCACCAAAGATATAGTACCCCTCTGCTCCCACCTCCTCCAACCCAGCCCACTTGATGTGCTCCTTTTTTGTTTTCCTCTTTATGTCTCCCCTTTTTATTTATTTCCTGTCTTCCACTTTCAACTCTTCTAAAGAAATAATCAGGGTGTCCACATAAGTATACCCCAATAGAGAACATAAAAAAACTTTCTAATTTTTAAAAGATAGTAAAAATATCTGCACTTTGTGCTGCTTGCCATATATACTTTTAACATGCTTGCACTTAGCCACATTCATCCATCACACCAGAATACTTCTGAAATGATATGAGCACTTACATTTTTGCATAGTGCTTTGCACATACTTAAGGAGTAAATCTGTCAACATTAAACATTTCAAAAAAGTAGGCATTTTTTTAGTATACCTGTGAATTAACTCCATCAGCATTACACAAATGTGAGCATTTTTATCAAAAGCTTTTGGAGTCACTTAGCCACCATGAACAACCTGCTATGGCAATAGTTCTATATAGGAGTATTGGCACTCTTTGTGAACCACCAAGAAAGCAGGAAACATGGTATTATGAATACCACCCACATCTCACTAAGGCAACAATTTCATTAAGTTAAAATACTCTCTGTTTCTGAAGCAGATGGGGGAGTTTTATCCAAATCATTTCATAGATTCATAGATTCATAGATTATTACTAGGCTAATTGCCCTTGCAAGCCATTTTAAGCCTAGCCCAATTATCCCTTGTGAGACTCGAACCCTGCACCTTGTGTTTGTAAGGCAAACACCTTAACCATTAGGCCATCCTCCCACCCCCCTTAGGCCATCCTCCCACCCCCCAAAGGGTAGCAGCCTAACCAACTGAGCTAACCGGCCATATATAATATCAAATATTTATAAATGGGGACCAAAAAAAAAATAATGCTTTTATATCAGAACCTCTTCTCCAAGTCAATGTTAAATCTACAGCATTTCAGCATTTACCTCTGATGACGAGTATGTCTGACTTCCATTTCAAGTTCAATACATGTTGTTTTTGAAGTCATGGCAGTTTCAGTGGCAGGAGTCTTTCGGGCAGGCAGTGAGTTTAAAAATGGTGATGGAATTTAAGAAATGATTTAAGTGATGCATACCTCTCAACTGTACAGATTTTTGCAGACTGTCCAGATTTTTGCATCATATTTTTTGTGTTTTTCATGAAATTGTGGTTTTTCTGGCAAATCATCGGCAAATCATTAAAGATAAAGTCTGAAAATAATAACTGATTTTAGTTTCAGATTGCATACCCTTTAGAAAAATGCCTGCTAATGCAAAACCGGTTATTGTATCAACTTTCTAAGTATGTAAGGGCAATATTTAAAAATTCTCCCTATTTTTGGGCCTTTGTCCCCCAATTATTTATGGCTTTGTCCAGATTTCTGGTTTCTAAAAGGATGAGAGGTATGATGATGGACATTCATTTGGTAAAAGATTTGAGAACAGTGAATTCATTAAATAGAATCTGCAGATTATTCATTAGGTAGGAAATGTGTCAGACTGCATAGGCTGAGATACCCCTATATGGTAACAAACTCTTTTTTCCTTGCCCTCGTACTACCACATATTTGAGAGAACACAATACTGAAGGATGCAAAATATATTAAAAACAGGTCCTAACAACACTAACTGCATATCTTTAAAAACCCATTATGCCTGTCAGTAACGTTAAATCTATGCAGTGAAGTAGACATATCCTGTGAAGAATCTGAATCAGGACTACCATTACTCTTCTAAAATTGCAATAAAATAGTACTGAAGGCTACTTGAATTTGTCCATTGACATGTGGAGTTGGACAGCTGTCACCTTTTCCTTGGTGGCACTAGAAAATGTTGTCGTCTCATGTTTTATTACATAGGAAAACAGTCAAGAAATACTTGCCAGCTGTTCAACATGGTGTTTAACAATCAGAGCCAGTCTGTCTCCTCATATAACATAACAGACTGATTGGTGGAAATCATAACCCCAAATGGAAAATTGAATATGTTAGATCCACTGAAAACCAATCTCTCTAAAACTGAAGGTGACATTCCTTGGAAAGTATTTCTAGCAGTGTACCAGCCACCCCTCAAACTGCCATGTACAAGGCATCATCCCAAAACCTGCTTACCTATATATGCAAACTCAAGAAATCTATTGCCTCAAACAGAATAAAACTGCATTCAAGGAAAAAAATGTTCTAACTGTGTTTGATGCTGGAACTTACAAAGGTAAAAACTTTCTAGGAACTTTAAAGTATGGGAGCTGAGATTGGGGTGATTACACTCATATTGTTATCTTTCATAAAACAGAAGAGTGCACCAGTTTTACTGACCTAGTAAATTATATTAGAAAAAGGAAATATTCATTCTCATTGTTGAATCATAATGATAAGAGTTCGCTCATTATCCTTATCAGACTTGAAGAATTCTGTCCTGTTAAGCCAAACAGTCTGGGTGAAAAGCATCAACAAAATTTACAAAATGTGCTCAAGTTAACTCTTTTGTTAATGAAATGTAAACTTAATTCAGAAATACTAGCTCATGCATCCACTTTGTGGCACCAGTGGTACATGACACAAATTACAGCAAAGTTAAATATGCAAAAAAGCTGACCCCAAAATGTGCCATAAAACATATCATAATATGCAAACCTCGGAAGTGGTCAGACTTACTTCACCATCATACATTTTTCTCACTTACTAACAAAACGCAAAACACTCTTCAAATATACACCCACACATCTATGTCTGACAATGCACATGAATGTGTGCATGCATGTGCACACACAAACACACAAACATACATTGCTGTATGTTATTTACAAAACAAACTGTTGCCATTCAGTACTAATAACAAGATTTGTAAAACAGCATATGCACATCTGAGCTGCTACTTCTAAAACTTGTTGTGTCTTTCGGCTTTTCCTGGTTAGGGGTCATCACAATGGAACTCCGGTCTGCTAATGATTGGCAGTAGATTTTTACATGCTGAGTTGCCGGCCCTGATGCACAACCTTCAACTAAGGTATGCCCATTCACGTATGTCCCACACAGAAGATGGTCTAGCTGAGAATCGAACAGGACAACATCTTACTGTGAGGTGACAACGCTACCGCAGCACCACCACTGCAGTAGGCTGCTACGTCTAAATCTACTATCAAAAAAATAGCAATAATCACTGCAAAACTGGTTCTTCAGGTCAAATTTCACCGTCTTGTGAGTCCCCTGTGCTCTAACTGGACTGTAGTAACTTTAGCCCCATCCCTTATCCAATACCTACCAAGCAGAAGGCTTAAAGCCCTGTAGTTCTTTATGGTGCCATTTTTGAATAGCTCAGTATTTCATCTTCAGCCCCTCAGCATCTGATCAGAAGTGTACTCTTCAAGTAAGCTATAGTGCTAATATTTTATGTATTATTTTGTCTGCGGTTTTCACATAAGTTTGCTTTGTGTTGCTTATTGTAATGCAATTAGAACCTAAACCTACAGGTAACATGCAACTGTGGAAGTTAGAGCTTTGAAAGGACCAGCTAGGACATCATATTAAAATCCTTGTTGTCACAAAATAGGATTGTTTAATTGTTGTAAATTGAGCTGTATTTTTGCTGATAGCACCAGAAATGTTAACAGTAACAGTCTGGATACCACTGTAGGATTAGTTTACTTGGTTACAACACTGTTGGCTGCAAAAAATTGTTTGCCTACATAGATAGGTTTTTAACTTTGCAGTAGGTTACTGTAGCCATTCACCACATTAGGAAAACCTTTTTATGAGTATGCAACATTATCAAGGCAGCTATAGCACACTTAGTAAATATGTCATTAGCTGCATAGAGTTGTTTTGCCTACGTTGAAAGCTGTTAAAGATGCTAAGGCTTCAGCAGCTACTAAACACATTATAAACTCTGTTATGACTGCAGCATTACTTCTGTGCGATACATTTATAGCAATTGTAGTCTTATTGCTCTACTCATATTAGTTGACATATTTTTGAATTTTGATATGTACTTACATCAGTTGTCTTACTGCTCTGTTCACATTAGTCAGTTTATTATTGTATGTTGATATATACCTACATCAGTTTTCACTTATAGTGTCAAAATGGAAATAGTTCCCTGGGCATATATTTCAGTGAACTCCAAAGAACTGATATTTAATGTATTGTCAAGAGTAATGTGTATGGATCAAAAACAGCAATTATGTAGTAGTAGTAGTGCTCAGCACTATTAAATCACTTTCCTCCACTTGGAACATTGCAGACATTTACTTTTCATGTTGTATAAATATAAGCTTTCTATTCTTCATTACCCCCATAATTGTTACCTATCTCTTATATAGTTTTTTATTTTTATTTTAGCAATATCGCCTGAAAAGTTGAAGTATGAGTTAGCAGTTCAAGCCTACCACAGACCCGACCCTGGTGAACATTGGAGTGAAAAATAACTAATGTATGCCCAAACTCTTATAACTTTGATGCAATTAGTTCTGATTTTAACTGCCTGCTTCTATTGTACAGCATGCACGCACTGTTGGGTCAGGCCCACTCCCACCAGGTCCCTGTATGCATTGATCTAGTGCCACTATCCTCAATTTCCACCATAAGTGGCATTATTATCCTCCCATACTGCAATTTAATTGAAGGGACATATCCACATTTTATTAGCCTTTTACCATCATTGGAAATTTCTTGCCAATTCAGTTGCAGGTTAATTTAATCACCCATGAACTGACCTGAAGTTTTCCCTGGTTGTTTCTGGAATCACTGCTAAGCTGGTTCTTTGACTCAACCCACTCCATTCACCATTGCTCTGCTCGGGCTCACTCCACTCCCACACCCTACCACCATTCTCACCCACCCCTCTTTCATTTAATTTATACCTAACCATTAGGTCAGTCCCATCAACATTTCCTCACATCAACCAATCATATCCCAAGAATGAAACCACACCTTATTCTAATCTCACTACCATCCCCACCAATCATTCCTCATAAAATTAGCATACCCCTTTCTGCCGTCCCATATAATCACACACTACCAAACAACACACCCTTGCTCACATTCACTTTCCTTCAGCTACTTATATAATTATCACATCCCTCACCTGATAACCACATACAAATCATGCAGTTTTATAATGATTAGCATAGATATACTCACACTAAAATGTACAATCAACCACTTCTCACTTACAGCTGAACTCTCCCTTTATATAATAGCCTCTAGCCCAAACCCAAATGTTTTCCTATTTCTGTAAAACAGTATGCATCTCCTGTCAACCATACTCATATTATTCTTCTCCATAAGAATCACACTTACTTCCTATCAGCATTCCCTCAGCTGGAATCTATACTCTAATTCCCCTCCAAAACCAACTACCTGGCACCTCAGTTGTAATTCTCTCACATCTCTCCAGCAATGTACAGTCACTACAATCCAGACCTAGCCCCATTTCAAATCAACCATTATCACTCTAAAAGACTGATCAGTGTACAATATAACCTTTTTTTGCAAACACCTGATGACTCTTGTCAATCTAGTATCCCAGCTGATACTCAGTGGGAATATACATCCAAATCTGGGCTCACCTCTAACTCCCACATTCTCTACAACCCTAAGCATTCACAACCTGAAGTCCATAAGAAAGCACTCAGACCTGCTAGTCCTTAACATTAATATTAGAAGTATGTTGAACAAAATAGATGAACTACATGCAACTCTTTCACTATATGGCCCCGTGTTAGTACTCCTTAATCCACACAACAGCGATAGCTAAATACTTTGACCAGGGTACAATATAATTAGGACAGACAGATTAACTAAGAAAGGAGGTGGTGTTGCCCTTCTTTTCAAAAACAATCTCACCATTGATCATATTAACTGCGACATCCCTATATTTAACAATGTAAAGACTGTTTTCACCAAAGTGAAAATTAACAAAGTAAAACAACTAAAACTACTAGGTATATATATGCCTCCTGGGGACAATACTAGCACATTGGAATCCATATGTCACTGGACATCCTTATCCCTCCCTCAGGAACAAATCATCCTAAGGAACATTAATATAGACTGGTCCTCTCTCAACTCATCCCTACCCTCCAAGCATATACATCTCTATGGTTTCAAGCAGCTAATACAAATTCCCACCCATAAACATACGAATAAATAGTCCATACTAGACAGGATACTTACTAACCATCCATCATCAGCACAACAATTTGGTACACTACCCAACATTCTAAGTGATCACCTCCCCACCTTTGTAATAAGATAACACATTAAACCGATTAAAACACCATCCCTCCAACAAATACACTACTGTATAAAACTTCAAGTCAGATGACTTTATAACAACCTTAAACCACTGTAACTAGTCTCCTCTTACCTATCTACCATTGGGCATGGCAGTAGACCTCTTTAACTCTACCTTTCTAGATATTAATCAGCTATCCCCCACTAGAACAATTAAAGTTAAATCCAGCCTGGGACACCTGGAGTTATAATAAGACTAACTCAAATAGAGAAATATTTCTTGAACTAAAAAATGAAGCTAAAAGGCAAATAAGAAATTATAGAAAACGCTACACCAATATTCAGAAAAAACACAACTCAAATCCACAGAAATTCTGAGCAGCTGTTAAAACAATTCTACAACTGGATAAATCTAGGGGGTCTATATTACGTGATCGAAAATTCAGATGTTCGAACATGTAATGATCGACCCCAATTGAGCGAACAGACATAATGTCGAACGGCCGGAAAAAAATAACAAAAACCAAAACAAACCATTAAACTGCTTTATGCAGGGTGGTAAGCCCCCCTGCACCCCTCACACCCCTCGCTACTTAAATATACCAACTCCGAGACCACACTACATTGCAGTAAATGGAAATCTCCCCTTACAGAGATTTCCATTTACGTGTTCGACATTCTGCCATTTCGCTCAATTGGGGTTGATCATTATGTGTTTGAACATCTAAATTTTCGATCACATAATATAGACCCAAATCTAAGACCCCACTCCCAACATAAATGGTACCACTAACAACATAGCCACCTAATTCCATGACTACTTCACCAACTCAAATCTTAAATCGATTACTTCTTCTTCCACTACTAGCCTCCAAACTCTACATAATCCCCCAAACAATCAAAACCTTTTCACACAGACCAGTCCCAACCAGTTTTATCTATAAACACCTGTCCAAGCTAAAACGTACTACCCTTGCAGCAGACAAATGCCCAGCTGATTACCTAAGATTGCAACCAAAGCCATTGCCTACCCTGTCTCCATATTAATCAACAGATTCATAGTTGAGCAATCAGTACCTTCCCTCTAGAAAATCTCTCACATAACTAAATTACATGAAGGTGACCCATCAACTGAATTAGCCAACTACTGACCAACAGCCATATTATCCTCATTGTCAAAAATATTGGAAACATGTATACACTCTCAGTTACTATACTATCTCTTATCTAACAACCTTCTTTCCAAAATGCAACATGGTTTCCATCCATGACACAACACTACCACCAATCTCATCAGTTTTACCAATACTGTCAATCAACAATGGAACCTAGGTAATCTAGTCTCCATGAACTCTCTAGATCTCTCCAAGACATTTGATATGGTCTCTTACAACAAACTCCTAACTGTCCTGTCTGAACTCAACCTAGGTAAATCTACCCTGCTCTGGTTTAGAGACTATCTCTCCAACTGCCAGAAAGCCATTAAATGGATGGACTCTCTATCTCTCCTCATTACAGTTGCCCTAGGTGTCCCACAGGAATCTATATCTGGAACCCTGATTTTCACCATTTTCACTAACTACCTACACACAGCCACCCATTAAGCAAACTTGGTCCAATATGCCGATGATGCCACACTAATCTGCTCATCACCCTCTCTCCGTAGTCTTCAAGAAAAAAACAGGAAGCATTCACTGCTATAGAAACCTGGTTGCCAAACTTCCAGCTTAGTCTAAATCTAAAAAAAAAACATAAGTCATGCTTTTCTATCCCGCCAAAGCTATAAAACCCACTCCCCCTTTTAAAATATCATCCATGGACAAAACCCTCATCACCCCAGTGCTACAAACCAAACTACTAGGGGCAATCATTGACCACACATGACTTTGTAATGTTAATGACTTCATTACATCTGATGTAGGCAGATGAATGGATAACATTACTGGCTTCATCCTGCCCCCTGGAGTGGGCTGAGTGGTTAATGTTACTGGCTTCATCTTGGCCCTAGAGATGACTGAATGGAAAATATATCTGGTTTCCTATGTGACTATAGCTGCATCTGCTGCACTGGATAAAATAGTAAGCACTATTCCAATGTACCCCTAGATCTTTTTCAGGGATGCCTATTGGCAAACTACAGGTGGATTTTAAGGATTGATGTCTGTACACTTCTGGTGGATTTTACTGGGTCAAGCCAGAAAACAGATTTACTCCCACCTGCTGCTTATAGGCTGTCCCTTTACCATTCTGCAGGATTTTATGACAAATGCATTGCATTCTTTATTATTTTTTAGGAAATACATTTCTTGATTGCAAAGTGGCACAAACCCAGCTTGGTCTACAAATGCTTCTCAGTTTCAGGCTGGGTGACTTGCTTTAATCCAACAGCCACTGAGTGAATATTATGGATTCAAGAGGCTGAAACTATATAAAGTTTTATGATCCTACCAAAAGTAGTTAACATAGTGGACCTCTAGGACTTGGAGCATCCCTATACTAGGCAGCAGGTTTAGAAACTACATGTTTAGAATAATTCTGGCAGAACCAACATAGAGAAACAAAGCCTGTCCAAGAAAAAAAAACTGTAAACAACAGATTAATGACTGATATAAATAGATGAAATACCAGGGGAAATCCAGGAGCCTTTCAATCTAGATTAGAAAATTAACTGATGGAAAGAAGAATTATAAAGACTGAAGAGAATGTTTCATGATAGACTGCTGGTTAAAATATACTTGGATGAGTTCAGCAAGAAAGTAGTTCTTTACAGACAGAGTTGTGTATTTGTGGAACAACATCTCAACAAAAGCACATGCATAAGGCACGTGAACATTTTAGAAATATGTTGGACAATCTCCGATGTCCCCTGGATGCTAAGGAAACCACGATAAAATCAGACATAAATGCTATCTGTTGCACTACTTTGAAAAATGGGTCAGACATTGGTCATGTAGTCCTTGCCTAACAGAATTTCATTTTTCTGTGTTATATTCAATTTGACAAAATTGTATTCCTTGTCACAATCTGCAATACTGATCCCTACAAAAGAAATGAAACAAGAAATAAAACAAACAAGAATCTGAATCATTGGTAGACACAATGACAAATACCGCAGCTCTAAAACAAACAAATAGATATGCTTCACCTTTACCATCAAATGACAAAGTCAGTGAAAGCTTTGGGACAGGGTCACTACTTACTAGTTCCTAATACCAAGTACGATGGTGGATTAAATATTCAGACTGCACTCAACCTAAGCTGATTGATGTCATCCATTTGTAGGTTAAGCTGCTTAAATCACTGTAAATTATCACGAAGAGAATTTTTAATATATAAAGAGGTATTGGTTCTGCCTATAATAAAATGATTAATATACAACAGTTTGCTGGATCAAAGAGCCACTGTATGTGAAGAGGGAAAATAAAGCAGATGAGAAAAGAACTGACGGTGACAATGACAGCCCACTGAAAGATTTAGCCTCCAAGAAATTAGTTTTAGTCATACTTTTCAGCGTCTAAGCACAAAAAAACTGTGCTAAGTAAAAAAAAAATTGGAATATGCAGCCCCAAAATCAGAAACAGATTTTAAATAGTGCTCTTATAAGCTTAGAAAGATATTAGAGTAACATATTCTTAGAAAGATGTTAGAGCAACATATTTTGTATTAACTAGCATTTTTCTGAAGGACTTGCAGTCTATTTATTTATTTAAATAAATAAATAAATAAATAAATAAATAAATAAATAGAGCAAAATATGTTGCGTTAGCTAGCATTTTTCTGAAGGACATGCAGTCTGAAATTCAAATGTATGTCATTATTTAGTGCTTTGTTCTGAAGTGATTTGCCTGATAAACACAAATTGTATGAAGGAAAAGCCAAATAAATTAAGCAAAAATCTGTACATTCTGGAAAAATCTGTACAGCTGAGAGATATGTTTTTAAGTTATGGGCAAAGTACACTTGAAGGACCTGTGCAAAGCAGGCATTTGTCAAATGTCAATATCTAGTGTGTCTGCATGTACAGTACTGCTAGAACTGAACCAGTGCCATCATACTTTCTGCTATATCGGCTCTCTAAGCAAAAGAGTTAAAAACCTGAATTATGAAAAGCGTTAAGAGTAGCTTTCTGTTATGAGTGCATTTACATTGCCAATGGAAGTAGAAGTATTTCCTAATGCTTTGCAAGATGGCAAAATCAATTCTGATGACATGGAACAATAAAAGTAGTTGCTTACCATCAACTCACAACCTACTTCCCTGCTGCCACTCGCTCATTTTGACAAAATGCCCTAACTCCTATTACCACAGTTTCCATGCAATACCACTAAGCTAGATATTCCTACCAAAACCCTGATTCTAACCCTAAAAACAACTCCCATTTGCTCACTAACCCTTACTTTGAGCCAACATCTGATCACTCCGTAAACCTAAAATCCCCCTCCCCTCCCTAACCCTAACCTAGTGCAAACTCTTAGTCACTTCCTAAACCTAAAATCCCCTTCACCTCCCAAAACCTAAAGTCGCCTGCCTGTTTCCCTTCCCCACTTATCAGTTCTGCGAGAAGACTTCAATGGTATCTGACCACTGCAGCAGCGGTCATTCTGTCATTCACCAAGCAGCTGCTTGGCCAGGTGGATGGTCTGGGAAACAGACCCTTGACCCCTTGGATGCCTGTTTCTAGATTTTGAACAATTAGGGCATAAGTGTCTGTTAGGGACCCATGATGATAGATACAAAATAGTGAAATGGGAGCAGATGGTTAGTGTTATAAATTCTTCTACAGCTCTGCAATATTGACAGACAGTATTTTCCTAAGGCAAAACTTTGTGAAGATGTAAGGCAAGGCAAGGTAAATATCCAGGCTACTGGCTTCAAGTATGCTAAATGAAAGAAAACGCATGCTTATATACAGTGGTTTAGAAATTATTAAGCTTTGCTAACAGATGGCACTAGCTGTCTTCAAAATAAAACAATCATAATTCCTCATTTTCCATCATTTTTCATTACTTTCATGACTTATCACTTTAGCTGCCAATTTCTTTCTCTGACCTACATTGTAAATAGGAAGACAGTGACAAACCACACATGACGCATGCAGGTTGGTTGTTTAAACTACTTAAACAAATCCAAATGTTCCCTTTTTCTATTTAAAGGGACAAAAAGCCGTCTTTGTCATTTTAACATAAACTATACTTGTTTTCATGACTTAAGATACCCTAGGTTATATTTCATAAGAATTCACGCACCTTCCTGTTCCTATATTAACTGTATCATTATGTCAAATATGTCCACAAAGGCAAGTATACCCAAATGTAAATACACACACACTAAAAAATCAGTTTCTTCAGATCCTTTTTGAACACCTAGAACATATTGTATGTTACTGTTTCCTTTCCATATGGAACTACATCAGCCCTTTAATATATATATATATATATATATATATATATATATATATATATATATATATATATATATATATATATAGGTTCACTTCAAAATCCTGAAAACTCAAAATCCTGAAAGCTCAAAATACTGAAAAATCATAATACTGAATCTCATAATACTGAAAAACATACAGGACACCAACACTGACTGTATTGCAGCAGAGATACATACAGAAACAAAGAAAAGATAAACCATATCAGGCTAAACTAACTATAAGCACCCTGCACACCCCATATGGGGGGCTCTGCCCCCCACACCCCCTGCTACTTAAATAGATCAACTCCGAGATTGTACTTCATTACACTAAGATGACTTATGTTGTAGTATAGTACATTAAAAGGGAACATGACTAAGGTTACAACAGGCACTTTCTTTTGTAAAGTGCGATCTCAGAGTCGATATACTTAAGTAGCAGGGGGTGTGGGGGGTGCAGGGTGGCTTGCCCCCCTGCTTATAATTGTAGATGAGTAATATGATTGATGTATATATATATATATATATATATATATATATATATATATATATATATATATATATATGGGTCTACATCATAACATTGAATTTCATAACACTGAGACAATAACTTTGAAAATTCAAAACAGTCAGGCTAGGAAATTAACTTTTTTCCTCTGTAGTGCGATCTTGGAGTTGGTATAGTTATTTAGGGGGGTGTGGGGGGCAGAGACCCTACATGAGGGCTGCAGGGGGGCTTGCCCCCCTGCAGAAACATAGTATAAAGTGGGTTTGTTAGGTGTTGTTATAGGTGGAGAGGATGTTATTTACATATGTATTGTAACTTTCACTTTCAATGTTCTGAGTTTTCAATATTTTGGGTTTTCTGTGTTTTGCGTTTTCGATATTATGGTCTTAGTGTTATGAAATTCAGTGTTATGAAATTTCAGTGTTATGAAGTAGACCTACATAGATATATATATATATATATATATATATATATATATATATATATATATATATATATATATATATATATATATATATATATATATATATATATATATATATATATACACAGCTATCCTTGTGTTTGTCAAGTAATCCATTCATCTACCTTCTAAATGTAAATATGGACTGCAAAATGTCGACAGAGTGAAAGTAAACTCGCTAACACTTATTCACCGAGAAAAGAGCTTAGTGCATGCAATCTTACAACAAACATTAAACATAAAATAATTGTTTTTCTTGCAGGATAGTAAGCCCTCCTACATGCCTTACACCCCCTGCTAATTATATACACTAAGAGATCATAGAATACCATTGATAGTCTATATTACAGTACCCCATAAATTGTGCAGTCTTTCACACCTAGTGACTATAATTGGCCAAATGCAGTCAGTTAAACAGACATTAACTAAACACACACAGCATTTTCCAGTATACACACACACACACACACACACACACACACACACACACACACACACACACACACACGCACGCACACACACATACACACACACACACACACACAAGCATGCATACTTTCCACTTCTTGGCTAAAATGTTTCAATGCCTCTGTCCTCAAATAGTAAGGTAATGTAGATCTAATTTATAGATCAATGAAATGATAAACATACTTTGCACATAACATTAATAAACCCTCTTTTGCAAACACTTAACAGTTGGTCACCCCATGTGTAGCCCACAAAGAGCTGTTTTTCTGAAATAATTGCATTGCAATGTGAAACTTAAAAGATATTATGGACGCAACAAATTTTATGAAACCATAATACTAGTTACTTTCCATTTTTAGAAATGACCAGTGGTGGCTGGTGACTTCAAATCGAAGCGGGGGTGGCAGGAGACAGATGAATGGGTGGGGCCAATGGGAAGGGGTGTGGCCAACCAGAAAGGGGAGCAGCTATGTTCAAAACCACAAAAACTGGAACTTTCATTATGAGAGTCCAATCAAGACAATGTGAGATGTAGAAGAAAAAACATATTTCAATGCATTGGCTGCATGACAGCTTACTTAATATCTAGATGGAAAAAAAGGCTGTGAGGCATGAAAAAATAAATTACTTTTTAAATACATTACTGGAATGCCAGTAAAAATCAAGTACAAGAAAAACAAGCAGGGCTCAACAGAACAAAGCAGTTCTAATTATAATTTATATTCAGCTTTATAAAAAGTACCAAGTAACATGATGAAAGTAGCAATCTCTGTGATACCCCCACTTGTAAAAATGTTTCTTATCCAAAAAAGACCTGTTGCCTGACAACAACTATCTACTTATTTCATTGGGAAAACATGATCAAAGTAAAAAATGAACAGCAAACAAGAAACAAGCTCAAGATAAATTGCTTAAAGGATTGATTACTGCACAGGTTATAGACCACACATGATAGATTGGCATTCTGTTTAGTTTATGGGTAAAGCCTGCAAAGATGACTCCAAGTCTCCAACAAATGTAATGAGTGTCTTAAAACACTGTAATTCTGTCCTTTATTACTAATACTGTCATATGCATTTCAATACCTAAGGCTTATATGTTATCTAGTTAAGTAGGTATTCTCTGCATGACAACAACAAAAAGGCTTTCAGTGGTGGTAATTGTTTAACAGTAAGGTCATGAAAGCATTGCTACTTAAACACAGAGCAATGGGCACTTTCTGAATAATAAGAAACATAATCAACAGTATAAAAATATGACAGAAAACTAGAACATTCTGCAAAATCAAGCAAGGATAGATGAAAAGCCACTGTAGTACTTGTGTCTACCTTGGATGGGGGGATACTCTGCACACTTACACTGCATAACTGCTCCTTGCCTTGCTTGGACACATCCAGAGTCACTACATGGGGGCGTGGGGTGCAACAAGTATGTCACAACTTGAAATTTCTCTGGCTGACTGTGATGGCCCTGACTCATTTGTCAACCTCTCAGCCTCAGAGCAAAAAATCTGGACAAAGCCATACACAGAAGTGGGACAAAGGCCCAAAAATAAGGACAATATTTAAAGATTGCTCTTATAAACTTTCTAATAGAATAGTAGGTCTTGCATTAGTATGAATTTTCTGAAGGGTATGAAATGTGAAACTCAAATGTCTGCCATTATTTTCTTACTTCAATCTTTAATGATTTACTACTAATTTGCCAGAAAACCACAATTTTATGAAAACATTGACCAAACATGATGCAAAAATATAAAATAGCCACACAATACAACTGGGAAACTGTCAAAGGGACACTTTTTAATATTAGTACTATTAGCTTGAGCAGCTGACAAAATAAATGAATCTACATGCATTTCTGAAATAAAAGTAATATATAGCTCTGATTATTATAGTTATTTATTAATTGTAAACCCTCCACATTTTTGAGGAGGGATTATTAGAGGGAGAGCAACATTTTGAGCCAAAACTGGGGACAGTTGAGAGGTTTGGATATGCCCAATTCTATAAAGCAATTTACACATACCTCTCAACCTGTTAACACAGGAAATCTGGACAAGACCAAATACATTGGAGGAATATACAAACAGTACTAAAAATTGCTCTTGTATAAACTTAGTTGATAGAAAAACAGGTCTTGCTTCTTTAGCATGCATTTTTCTGAAGGTTATGAAGTCTGAAACTCACTGTCTGTCATTATTTAGTGACTTAATTCCTAAATGATGTGCCAGAAAACAACAAATTTTATGAGGGACAAACCAAAAATAAGAAACAAAAAGCTATTCATTCTGTGAAAATCTGGACAGTTGAGTGGTATAGTTCAGCCGAGCCGGGGCTGTCTTTGAGTTTGCCATTCTTCCCACCTCACAAAATCATGGTCGAATAGAGCCATCCCTTGCAGCCATTCCAATGTCCCATTACTTGGCTATTTTACCCCATTTACCATAAACACTGCAATGTGCATACTGCTTTACTTCTACAATGATTTGGATTTTATTTGAAAGTTTTATTTTGTATTTTACAGCAGAAATGCTAAGACATCTGCTGAACAAAGCAATGCAGTCTCAAAATGAAAACAGACTTAGCATTAAAACTCTGCCCTTGAAACTCACATTTATTGAAACAGCATTGAAATCCATATTCAAAGAAAACACATTTGGGTAGTATAAAGATTAACTTTGGGCTGTTTTCAAATAATAAGCCCCTTGAACACAAAACATATGTGTTGTGTGATACACCTTCCTGATTGTATTAAATTATATTCCTTATATAATACAGTACAGTTGTTAGAGAGTCTTTTAAGTGTTTTGAACATTTTTCCAGTAAACAATGAAACAAAGTGCATGCACCAATAATGACAAACTTGCTCAACTGAGAACATCTCCATCATAAAAAAGTCTACTCAAATTTATACAATCCACCAGTATCAGTAAATATGTACAATCTCTGCAGAAGTAAGTCATCTAAATAATTCCATATTAGAGAAATCTGTAACTAATGAAGAGGTTGCTGCTAGCAAACAACTTTATATTTCATTTTTCATCTATAAATAAAGTGCCTGTTGCCCCTGACTAATAAATTGCTTATATTATTAAAAAAAAAAAAAAAAAGATACGCTAGTAATATTGCAATAGGAAATGGATAGCAAACTGACAACAGGGTCATAGTTTCTAGGTATCTTTGCCAAAGAGTACATTCTTAGTACGGCAGCATCCACCCACTTTGGGAGTAGAACCCACAGCCTTCTGCATCAAAAGTCAAGTACACTACCTATTGTGCTATTAACAATGCAAGCAGACTTAGCATTAGCAGCACCAAACTTCCCTTTCCCTGCAGCTCCTTGTAAAATCTACTTGATACTCAACTGTATCGCAGCACAAGAAATCTGGAAAAAGCCAAAACGTATCGGGGGGGATAAAAGCCCAAAAACCAGGGGCACATTAAACATTGCTTGTATAATATGGGAAAGTTGCTAGAATTAAAAAAAATGTTGCGTTACCACCATATATTTTACCACCCAGTTTTGAACCCAAGTTCCTGTGCAAAACACTCAGAGTAACATACCACTATGCCAGATCAGCTGCTTTGTGAAAAAAGAGGAAGACTGAAACTTAAATGGCTACCATTTAGTGAATTCAGTTCTCACCATAGCTGTCAACCTCTTAGCACAGAACACCTGGACAAACTCAGT